>NC_057400.1:23461377-23735131 GCF_019320065.1 Cervus canadensis
ACTCCTGCTTTCTTTTGGTCTCCGTTTGCGTGAAATATTTTTTCCAGCCCTTCACTTTTAGTCTGTATGTGTCTCTTGCTTTGAGGTGGGTCTCTTGTAGACAGCATATATAGGGGTCTTGTTTTTGTATCCATTCAGCCAATCTTTGTCTTTTGGTTGGGGCATTCAACCCATTTACATTTAAGGTAATTATTGATAGGTGTGGTCCCGTTGCCATTTACTTTGTTGTTTTGGGTTCACGTTTATACAACCTTTCTGCATTTCCTATCTAGAGAAGATCCTTTAGCATTTGTTGAAGAGCTGGTTTGGTGGTGCTGAATTCTCTCAGCTTTTGCTTGTCTGTAAAGCTTTTGAATTCTCCTTCATATCTGAATGAGATCCTTGCTGGGTACAGTAATCTAGGTTGTAGGTTATTCTCTTTCATTACTTTCAGTATGTCTTGCCATTCCCTTCTGGCCTGGAGGGTTTCTATTGATAGATCAGCTGTTATCCTTATGGGAATCCCTTTGTGTGTTATTTGTTGTTTCTCCCTTGCTGCTTTTAATATTTGTTCTTTGTGTTTGATCTTTGTTAATTTGATTAATATGTGTCTTGGGGTGTTTCGCCTTGGGTTTATCCTGTTTGGGACTCTCTGGGTTTCTTGGACTTGGGTGGCTATTTCCTTCCCCATTTTAGGGAAGTTTTCAGCTATTATCTCCTCGAGTATTTTCTCATGGCCTTTCTTTTTGTCTTCTTCTTCTGGAACTCCTATGATTCGAATGTTGGGGCGTTTCACAAGTGTCCCAGAGGTCCCTGAGGTTGTCCTCATTTCTTTTGATCCTTTTTTCTTTTTCCCTCTCTCTTCATTTATTTCCACCATTTTATCTTCTACCTCACTTATCCTATCTTCTGTCTCCGTTATTCTACTCTTGGTTCCCTCCAGAGTGTTTTTGATCTCATTCATTGCATTATTCATTTTTAATTGACTCTTTTTTTTATTTCTTCTAGGTCTTTATTAAACATTTCTTGCATCTTTTCAATCTTTGTCTCCAGGCTATTTATCTGTAACTCCATTTTGTTTTCAAGATTTTGGATCATTTTTATTATCATTATTCTAAATTCTTTTTCAGGTAGATTCCCTATCTCCTCCTCTTTTCTTTGGCTTGGTGGGCATTTTTCATGTTCCTTTACCTGTTGGGTATTTCTCTGCCTTTTCATCTTGTTTAGATTGCTGTGTCTGGACTGGGCTTTTTGTATTATGGAGGTCTGTGGTTCCTTTTTATTGTGGAGGTTTTTCCCAGTGGGTGGGGTTAGACGATTGGCTTGTCAAGGTTTCCTGGTTAGGACAGTTTGCATCGGTGTTCTGGTGCGTTCAACTTGATTTCTTCTCTCTGGAGAGCAATGGAGTGCTCAGTAATGAGTTTTGAGATGGGTCTATGTGTTAGGTGTCACCTTGGGCAGCCTGTATGTTGACGTTTAGGGCTATGTTCCTGCGTTGCTGGAGAATTTGCTTGGTATGTCTTGCTCTAAAACTTACTGGCTCTTGGGTGGTGGTTGGTTTCAGTGTAGGTATGGAGGCTTTTGGACGGTCACTTATTACTTAAAGTTCCATGTAGTCAGGAGTTTTCTGGTGTTTTCAGGTTTTGGGCTTAAGTCTCCTGCCTCTGGATTTCAGTTTTATTCTTCCTCTAGTCTCAGGACTTCTCCAACTACACAGCACTGATAATAAAACTTCTAGGTTAATGGCGAAAAGATTCTCCCCCGTTAGGGACACCCAGAGAGGTTCACAGAGTTACAAGAAGAAGAGGAGAGGGAGGAGGGAGATAGTGTTGAGCAGGAGGAGAAAAAGGGGGTACTCAAGAGGAGAGAGACAGATCTACACAGTTGTCTGTTCCCAGAATGTTCTCCGTAGCCCAGACACCCACCAAGATTCACAGAATTGGATTGGGAAGAAAAGGGGAAAGGAGGAAATAGAGGTGTTCTGAGGTAGAAAACAGAGAGTCAAGATTGGGAGAAAATAATCAACACACTCCTGAATAAAAATGGGAACTGAATATTGGATTCTTAAATGTTCACAATTTATATCATATATTGAAAAACAAAAATTAAAAATCTAGAGTAGAGATTAGACTCTTAAAAATACTATATTAAAAACAAAAACCAAAACACACACAAAAAATTTTTTTAAAATATATATGAAGTTCAGTTTAAAAAATAGGGCTTCTCTTTTTTTTTTTGGTAAGGTTATAGTGTATTGAAAATGAAAATTAAGGAGTAGTAGAGGAGTACTAGAGGACTTTAAAAGAAATAAGAGAAAAAGAAAAATAGAAAATAGAAGAGAAAAAGGAGAAAAAAAAGAGAAAAAAAAAGAATTTTCCCTAATTAAAAAAATCGTAAAAATCTATGAAAATGAAAGTTAAGGAATGATGGGGGAGTAATATGGAATTTTAAAGGAAAATAAAAGAGAAAAATAAAAAAGAAAAAATTTAAAAAAAATTTTTTTTTCTTATTAAAAAAAACAAGTAAAAATATATCTAGGAATTTCTCTGGAGCTGTTGCGGTCAGTGTCGGTTCGGCTCAGTTTCAGATATCTCCTCGTTCCAGCTTACAGATCTCGATATCTACAGGCCTCTTCCGGTGTAAACGGTGTTTTCTACAGGGATTTTAATCTGTTGCACCGCTCTCTCCTGAAGCGGTTCCCTTTGTTTATTTGGCTTCTGTTTGCCGGTTTCTTCAGAGCCTCATTTCCGCCCTGACACAGGCGGGCGGAGGTGGACTCTTATTCAGGTAGCTAGTTCTGTCGCGCTGCTGGGAGGGGCTGACGCTGTGGGGATGGGCTGGCGCTGCCGGGAGAGGCTGGCGCTGCTTTCTCGGTCTGCGCTGCTCAGAGTCCCGGCTGCTCTATATGGAGCGCGCCGCGCGCCGCGCGCAGCTCCAGCCCTCGGGTGTTCCACAAAAGTGCGGAACAAAAGGCTGCGTCCGCTCTTATGCCTTCCCCGTCAGAGCGGTCCAGGCAGCCAGGAGCTTGACAGGCGCACTCTCTCCGGGTGCGGCGCGCCCTCTACCTTCCGCGGTCCCAATCTCGGTTTCTGCCGGCGCCGGGTGTGTGCGCCTTCTGCCCTCTGCCCCCAGCCCGTCCCCGCCCGCGCCGGTCGGGTGCCTGCGCGCTGTGTCTCGCCGCGACCTGCTCCCGCCTCCGGCGGATCCGGGCCGGTCCGCAGTCTGCGAGCCCCTCTCCGGACTCTCTCGGTCCGGCCGTTCGCAGAACGCAGCATGCTCCGGCCGGTCAATTTTCTCTCTCTTCCCTGCTCTCCCACAATTCAAGTTGGCAACTCACAAAACCTCCCTCCGATTGTCCTCAGGGCACTCAGGCCCGGACCCTGCCCCAAGCAATGCTGCCCGCTCCTCTCCGTGCAGCCCCCACTTGCTGGTGGCGGAAGCGGGTGTCTGGGGCACTTTTCTGCTGAGAGTTGCTTTTAGGCACATAATCTGTGGGTTTTATTTATTGTTTCCCTCCCAGTCAGGTTGCCCTCCTAGATTCAAACGCTTCCCCCAGGCCCGCCAGTGCGAGTGTTTCCCGGTGTCTGGAAACGTCCTCTAAAGACTCGCTTCCCCGGACGGATCTCCGTCCTTAGCTCTTTTGTCTCACTTTTTATCTTTTATATTTTGTCCTACCTCCTTTCGAAGACAATGGGCTGCTTTTCTGGGCGCCTGATGACCTCAGCTAGCGATCAGAAGTTGTTTTGTGAAGTTTGCTCTGCGTTCAGATATTCTTTTGATGAATTTGTAGGAGAGAAAGTGGTCTCCCCGTCCTACTCCTCCGCCATCTTGGCTCCTCCTCCATTATTTATTTTCTATATAACTTCAGCCTTCTGAGTAGCAGAAAAGAGCATTTTCCTTTAACTTTGTATTTTAGGAATTTTGCCAGGATATACCCAGGTCTGTGTTCCACCAGTCCTGCCTGGGATATAGTGAACAATTTTAACTTGCACTATAATTTTCTTCACACCAGGAGAATTTCTTTTTTATTTGTCTAATTATGGTCCCTCCTCCATCTGTTCTTTTTTTCTCCTTCTAAAATCATATTATTCATATGTTATGTCTTCTTTATCTATTCTTCTTGACTTTTTTTTCCACTTCATGATTTTCATCGCTTTATAGTTTTGCTCTGTGTTTTGAGACATTCTTCTACTTGATTTTCCAGGCCGCTAATTCAAATCTCAACCAACAGTGATAATCTTTCCTTTTTAGTCATCCTCTGAATTTTTGGTTTAGAGCACATTCTTTTATTTCTAGTAAGTTATTATCTACTTTGTGGTGACTCTCCAGTGATAGACAGGTAGATAGATAATACTTAGATATCATCTATCTACCTATCTCATATACAGATGGGCTTCCCCCATAGCTCAGTTGGTAAATCATCTGCCTGCAATGTAGGAGACCCAGGTTCAATTCCTGGGTCAGGAAAATCCCCTGGAGAAGGAAATGGCAAACCACTCCAGTATTCTTGCTTGGAGAATCCCATGGACAGAGGAGCAATCCATGGGATCACAAGAGTGGGACATGACTTAGTGACTAAACAACAAACCAACAATAAATAAAGATATAAATGTATGACCCTGGAAGCATAATGGGCATTTATTATCTGGATCTTGCAATGGTGCTATATATGCTTTTAAAATATCCTTTTAATAGCTGCCTTGCATTTTATCATTTGGCTACATCAAATTTAACTAGTCATTTAGGAAACATTACTGAAATTTTTTGAGTATTATAAGTACTAATTATTGTGGTATTCTTCTTAAGCATGACTATTTTAAAAATCAATATATGTATTTGTTAAGATCAATGGATTGGGAAAGATTATGAGTGCTTATTTGCTTCATTGTCTACTTTATGAAATATTTCTAAATAAAATGCATATTACTTTTATAATAGAAAAATGTATATAAAAGTTCATTGAAAAACTTGAAAACAAATTTGCTTATAATGCAAATTTAGATATTTTGGTGTTTCCATATTTCTCATTTTCTGAGCATATACTCCTTTCTCTTTGACTACTTCAATGATAATTGTATTACTTATATATAATTGCATAGTATCTTTAGAATAATGAAAATTTCTTTGAAGGGAAGAAGTGTCTTATTCATTTATACTCATCACACAATGTTAAAACAAGCATTTGAAAAATGTTGATAAAATATAATAAACTGATAAAAAGTATTTAAGTTCCATTGCTAACATTGTGTTCAACTTAATGAAAACTTCTGTCACTCAATATAGATGAAATTCAGTGCTTAAACACTTCTTTTAACTGAATGGACCAGGAAAGTGCACTCATATATTTATTCATTTCTTCCCATTCCTCATTTATTCATTCCTTCATCTAGCATTTATTTAGAGTTAGTTTTGTTCCAGTTCCTCAGCTAAAGACTAAGTATTCTTCCTTTGTCTTTTATAGGTTTCCCTGGTGGCTGCAAATAGGAAAAGGAGTACATCAAGACTGTATATTGTAACCCTGCTTATTTAGCTTACATGCAGAGTACATCATGAGAAATGCTGGGCTGGAAGAAGCACAAGCTGGAATCAAGATTGCCGGGAGAAATATCAATAATCTCAGATATGCAGATGACACCACCCTTATGGCAGAAAGTGAAGAAGAACAAAAGAGCCTCTTGATGAAAGTGAAAAAGGAGACTGAAAAAGTTGGCTTAAAGCTCAACATTTAGAAAACTAAGATCATGGCATCTGGTCCCATCACTTCATGGCAAATACATGGGAAAACAGTGGAAACAGTGGCTGACTTTATTTTTCAGGGCTCCAAAATCACTGCAGATGGTGACTGCAGCCATGAAATTAAAAGACACTTACTCCTTGGAAGGAAAGTTATGACTAACCTAGACAGCATATTAAAAAGCAGAGACATTACTTTGCCAACAAATGTCCATCTAGTCAAGGCTACGGTTTTTCCAGTGGTCACGTATGGATGTGAGAGTTGGACTATAAAGAAAGCTGAGCACAGAAGAATTGATGCTTTTGAACTGTGGTGTTGGAGAAGACTCGTGAGTGTCCCTTGGACTGCAAGGAGATCCAACCAGTCCATCCTAAAGGAGATCAGTCATGGGTGTTCATTGGAAGGGCTGATGTTGAAGCTGAAACTCCAATACTTTGGCCACCTCATGCGAAGAGTTGACTCGTTGGAGAAGACCCTGATGCTGGGAGGGATTGGGGGCAGGAGGAGAAGGGGACAACAGAGGATAAGATGGTTGGATGGGATCACCGACTTAATGGACATGGGTTTGGATGGACTCTGGGAGTTGGTGATAGACAGGGAGGCCTGGCGTGCTAAGGTTCATGGGGTCACAAAGAATCAGACAAGACAGAGCAACTGAACTGAATTGAACTGGTGGCTCAGACGGTAAAGAGTCTGCCCACAATGCAGGGAGCCTGAGATCGATCCCTGGGTTCAGAAGAACCCCCTGGAGGAGGAAATGGCAACCCATTCCAGTATCCTTGCCTGGAAATTCCACGGACAAAGAAGCCTGGTAGGCTACAGTCCATAGGATTGCAAAGAGTGAGACAAGCCTGAGCAACTATGCTTTCCCCTTTGGTCTTTTATTATGAGAAATGGATTTCTTCCTCTCTCTTCTACACCTCACTTGTCTGGTTTAAAAGGCAATAATATTAGCTTCCACAGCCCACTCTTCTCATTTAACTTATCTTTCAATTAGGAAATCCCCTAACTCTTTTGTTGATATACCATTCTATCATCTATTGTATATGCTGATACAACTATTTTGTTTATCAAAGACAGAATTCTTTAACCTTATACATGTGATACTTGGCCCTTATTGTTAGAAAAAAAAGAAAAAAAAAATCTTACTGTTTATTCATTCCTGCCTTTACCAAGCCTCTAAAAAAGATTGATGCTTTGGGGAAATATTAACTACTAATGAAGCCAGCATGAAGTTTTGAAAAGATCTTTAGCATTAGAGTTAGAGAGTTTATTCAATTTGGATGAACTAGATGGGTTCAGAATGGAATACATCCTAATTTTTGCCATCAAATGAGAGCTGCAATGCTATTCCTGTGTGCAGATGGGCTGTGAATAGCCTCAAGCATTACAACAGTAATGCCAAATAATGAGAAGCAAGTGTTGCTATCAGACAATGAGTACGCAAAATCATAGAGATAAATATATTTTAATAATCAAAAGTGTTTTAACATTTACAAGAATATTTCTTTGCATCCTACTTCATACATAGATTTTTCCTGATTAAGAAATAATCAATCAAGCCTATGGACAAAATTCTCCTCTATGGTTAGCAGGGCATCAGTCTGAACTATTTTATTTTATTACTCTCATGGATTCTTAAAATTGAAAGCAGAAAACTTTTACATATGTAGTATGAAGACAACAGATAAGAATAAACTCTAATAAAGGCCACTCTGTAACAGTACTTTTTAGGATATCTACTTTTTGAGAATCAACATTTTGAAGGGAAACTATGTGTTAGATCTACCCAGACAATATTCGTTTATATTAGATGAACTTGAACAAAATACAAAACACACATCACATATACAATACTAAAATAATTATATTAGAAAGATTATATTCCTACAATAGAATATCAACCATGAAGTTAACTTGAGTGAAATTCATGGAAATCTGCCAATTCTATGCAATGGGACTTTGTCTCACTAAGTAACAAATGAAACTCTCAGCAAAACTATAGAACCACAGGACTTCTCTGGCGGTACAGTGATTAAAACTTCACCTTCCAATGCACAGGGTGCAGTTCAATCCAAGTTAGGGAGCTAAGATCCCACAAGCCTTGTGGCCCAAGAACCAAAATATAAAACAGAAGCAATATTGTAAAAAAAAAAGTCAACAAAGACTTTTAAAATGATCCATATCAAAAAAAAAAAAAAAAAAACACAAAAAAACTATAGATTATTTTTTTCCCTCCTAAGGACCCAGCTTAGATTATCTCCTTGATTAGCTTGACAGCTCATATTCTTCTAGAACCAGTGCATTCTCTGTTGGAGTGGTAGATTGCACATTATATCAGTGCTTTACACTAAATGAAAATAATTTCCAGACTCTGGGTTTGCATCTGTTCAGAATTCAAATTCCAAACGTTGTTATAACTCCAATTAGATACAATAAAGTCCCTTGTTTTCTGTTCACTCTGCAGAACGTTAACCACCTTCAAACTTTGGAATCATCTCTTTGTGCATAGTTTTAGTCCTCAGGTGTTTCTCTGTGGGCAGTTAACAAATTATTCCCAGGTATGATACTTGCTGAAGAGGAAAATGTCTGAAGTCCCTTGTTTTTTAGATTCAGACTGTAAAGTTTTCCAAGTTAAACAAAAGTTGTTATCATATTAATGTAAGTAATGTAAATATACCTTTACTAAATTATCTTCCTTTAATTTTAATATTTATTCTTTATTTTCCCATTTTACATCCCTGGTTGTATGTATGGGTTAAAATTCTTTGGTTTGTGAGTAACAGAAACCTACTCGGTTTCACTTTTTAAAAAATCAGGATATGCATGATAAAACTAAAGCTATAGCTCATGGACATCAGAGGAAGATAGTTAGGCAGGCCTTGGAGGGGAGAGAACTAAGAAGATATTAGGAATTAGGGCAATCCCTCTGCAGTCCCTCTAGTACTTCTCATTCATTTCACACACACACTAACTTCCTTTCCCTCCTTCTTCACTCTTAGGGTCACAAAGTCTTTCAAATCTAATTCATTCTGAGTACTTTAAATTCCACTCTCTCTGCCTGAAGTATTTTCCTGTTGCTCTCTCATAAGGGGAAAATGTTTCTCCAGCTGCCTTGTGGTTTGTAAGTTTCTGTTCAGAAAAGATCCCAAATTTACTAGTATCTCTGAATTCTCATTTCAAAATTCCTGCTCCATTTGGTGTCTAAACCTTGCAGATAGGTCCAGCCCTGCAGTCACCAAAAAACCAGTCCCAGCTGCCAGGACCCCCACTGGGAGCATGGCAGATAGTCTAAAAGGTCTCTATCACATTATCTAAAAACAAATAAACAAAATGTTTTCTCAAAACATATCTAAATAAACTCTCCTGGGTCATGAAGGGGGAAAAAAAAAGAAGAAGAAAAATATAGTTTTTAGGACTATTATAGTCAAAAAGTATGTCAATGCAAGTCAGTTTGCACACACTGAATTTACAAAAAAAAGGATAGCTTTGTAGATTTTTTAGAATTCATAACTAGGCAGTCTAACGTAATAGAAGGCTAACATGTAAAGATTAAGGATCTCATTGTTTCCATAAAGAAATAGATGCAGAAATAAGGCAAGAAAACAGACAATAGCTTCTTCTTTTACAAAGTACTTGCACTCTATATAGAGTGTGACATATTTGAAATATCCAGAGAATTGTACCAGCTGTTTAAAGTCAAGTGTCAGACAACATGATCTGAATTATTAGAGATACTATAAATCAGAGAATTCAGTTATTGATGCAGGTTGGAAGAGTAAAAAGAGTTTCCTGCTGAAGACTAGACTTTATCTCATCCTTTTGTTTTTAAGTGTAAGATTGACAACACAGGGAGGGAAGAGGTGGTGGGGCTAAGGGTGGGGATGAGAATCTTTTGGAAAACGAGTAAAGGAGATAATAAATTATTGTCAGAGAAAGTGTTGACAGAGCAAGCCTGTTGTTAGATATACTGATTACACAAGCAGATTTTTACTTTGTTTCTTTCCCAAAACAATCAGAAAAACAACAAAAAAAAAGAGAAGTTTTTTTTTTTTCTTATCAGATTAATGTGGCAACTAGTTTCTAACATCAAAGTGCCAAAATGTCATATATAAAATGTTACCAATATTATTTCAGTTATTATCGACAGAAGTCTGAACATGACTAAATATTTTCACAATTTTCAGGATGGGAAAGAGATATATCAAAGTAACTCAAATAAATTATATCCATTATTATAATCCCCAGAAAAATTATAGATGAATTTACTATCAAACACAGTTGGTAAGCACTTAGAAAAGAATGTAGTTCTCATGGAACAAACCAAGTTGAGCTCATGTTTAATAATATCACCAGGTAGAAAGACAAGAAAAGTGCCACAATATATTACATCTTGAACACAGCATAACATACTTCAGATGAGTCTATCAGTCTTAGCTGTAAACAGAATCAAATTCTGACTGATTAAGAAACCAAAACAAAGAAACAGTATAAAGGTTATCCTAAAAATAGCTGATTAAAAGGAAACCAATTTTTCCAAAAGACTAAAACATAAGTCAGAATTTGGGAGGAATGGAGAATCAGACTTGAAGATCAGGTGTCAGGCATCTAGCCCAAAGCCAAGGCATAGATTAAGGCTTCTGAGGAAATCACTCTAGCCAGCAGTACCTATATGAGACCACTGATCATGTAAGAAAATTCTCAGTATTTTAATTTGTTGTTCAGTTGCTCACTTGTGTCTGACTCTTGGCAACCCCATGGACTGCAGCACGCCAGACCTCTCTGTCCCTCACCATCTCCCAAAGTTTGCCCAAGTTCATGTCCATTGCACTGGTAATGCCATCCAGCCATCTCATCCTCTGACACCCTCTTCTCCTTCTTAATTCCTAATTTTAGTTTAGGAATGCCCTATTGTCTAGTGGCTAAGTATATGAGCACGGACATAAGAGAGTTCAAACTTTGAATCACTCTCCTTTGTAGTTAAGTGATCTTGAGAATCATTGGTTTCCCTGTCTGTATCAAATGAATCGAAATAACTCAGCTAACATGGTAGCTATAAAATATGTCAATCTGCTTTACATAATACTTTACATAATAACTGGCAAAGAGAATTAGCAATATAGTTGTCAATTTACACAATTTTCACCAGCAAAGTGGCTGAAACAATGTTTAGAGTTAAAATGTATCCATGGTCCATAGAAAAGCAAATAACGTTGTTACCCATTTCATTTGTTAGGTGATATAGAATACTGTGTTCAACTCTGGGTGTTATTTTTTAGAAACAATTTTGAAATCTGGAAATTTATTATTTGATATTTAAAGGAATGTCATGTAGAAATAGAATAAAACAACCTGTTTAGTTCCATATGTGAAAGCGGGAACTAATGTGTTGGAATTACACGGAGATAAACTTCACATCAATGTAAGAAGAAATTCTGAACGATTATGGAAATAAGGTGTTCTTTCATATTCAAAAAGGAATATAAAAGCTTTCTTTGAATAACTGAGAACTACAAAACATCTTCCCAATGGCTCAGAAAGTAAAGAATCTGCCTGCAATGCAGGAGACACAGGAGATGAGGGTAAGATCCCTTGGAGAAGGAAATGGCAGCCCACTCCACTATTCTTGCCTGGGAAGTCCCACGGATAGAGGAGCCTTGTAGAGTGGCAGAGTCAGATGTGACTGAGCATGAACGCACACCACATCTTGGTAGCATGTGTAGAAAAACAGCTGACTTTTGTATGATGAGCTTGTACCTTGCATATGACTGAGCCACGAAGCACACACATCATCTTCAACCAAGTGTTAAATAAGTATTTTTAGATATATTATGGAAGTTCCTATATTTTACTGGATTAAAATTCTCTAAAATAATCTCCCATGATGAGTGAATCATTTTAACAGTAGTCACCTATATCAGTGAAACATATTATACAAGATAACTTTGAAAAAAATGAGATCAGTGCAGCAAATTACCAGTATTCCATAAAATACACTTAATTTTAAAAAGTGTTTGTAACACAGCAAATATCCCTTCTCTTGATTACAAATTTCTAGTAATGCTTCAGGAAAAATAATGATAAAATAAAGCAACTCTAAGATTATTTTTTGCTTAGGTGGTCAGCCTTGGAGTTTTCTGTTAAGAGGAATGAAAGACAACATTTTACACATAGATGAAGATCAGTGAATCTTTTAAATGTTTCATAAAAACATGAAATTATATCAGAAATTTAAGAAAATGAGGCTTTCAAAAATTTGGAACACTTTATGAAAGCTGATATTCATACTGAATTTTACTATTTCCAAATAACAGCATAACTTAAGAAAAATACATTCCTAACAAATGATTTTTTAAAATTTCTTTCTATTTTAGTGACTTTTTAAAAAAGAAAATTTTTTTCTGTTACATGCAAAATAATTCTGGTTTTAGAAAAGTGCTATAAGGACTGGCCTCTAATCAAAATGCCAATGCCAACTGTGAGTATATAAAACTAGTATACTACTGATTTTCAAACAAGGTCCTTTTCAAGTGGAGAAAGCACACATAAGGTTGTTTTAGTGTATATGAAGTCCCATTTTCATCAAACTTATTTGTAAGGAAATGTGTTTAAATCTAAGAATAGTTGGTTAAATACTGGAAATAAACAAGAAAGATTATTCTACCAATCTACTAATCTAGGGGAAGTTACTTCTCTACAAAACAAAATCAAAGATTTCAAAGAACAAAAAACTATGCAGAATAAAGGGAAAAAAGCTTAATAAAGTATGGTGCTTCTACCTTGAATATTGCACTCAAAAATCCAGTGGCTTTGAATAATTTGCTTTTTTCTCTGAAAACTGTACATAAAATATCTTCTGATTACACTATACCACTGTAAAGATGTTGGCATTCTGTGAGTCACTATGCAAAAATAAGAGTATTATTATTGTGTATTATGATTACAGAAATCAAGTATCAGAGCTACAGACTGGGTTAGTGCAGCAATTTTCTGAAGCTGCTTTCCATATTAGTAACTCAAGTGCTCAGAATTTCAGACAAATGAAAAATTTAAGGTGAAAAACAATTACCAAACTTGCCAAAGTTAAACTCCACACCTAGCAAGAACACTTCTCTGATGTTATTTTAGTGCATCAAATATATATTGAGAAAAATGAAAAAAATAAGCATAAGCATTAACGTAAGCATCTGGCCTTTATCAGAAACACCAACTACTGTCATTTATCTCACCTTTTCTAATCAATAACTGTCTGGGAAATCATAGAAAGAAAGAACAATTTCAATCTCACAATATAGTCTTTATATGCATTGTTTCTAACATCTCAACAACCTTCAAGTACAATACTACTATGTTCATTTTGGGAAGGAGGAAACAGGTTCACAGTAGCTATAACTTGCCTTAAAGAATACAGTCACCAAGGAAGAGAAATGAGTTTTATTTCAGGACTCTGTTACTTTAAAATCTAGGTTTGTCTTACTTCGAGTTTTATTATTTTCTAAGTTACCATAGTATGTCCATATCCAGCTCATGGATTCTTATCTCTGACTGTGTAAAAACCAGTGTGAAAAGATAATTTGCTTCTCTAGCCCCTTACACTCCAGGTCATTCTGTTCCTAAAGGCATCCTTTAAGATACTCAGCCATGGACAGAGCTGTCTGTTTTTCTTTTTTTTTTTTTCTAATTGCCTATTAGAAAATATAATAGGATGACTAATTCTTATTCTAAAACAACATCTATAGTCCCAAATGTTGAAACATTAAATGCTTTAGTTTCAAAGATATGGTACTCATAACTAAAACTGTCCGTGGATGTGCCTGTCAAATTTATTTATAAGGAAAATAAATTTGAAAAATAATCACAGAACATAATCATGAGAAGTAAGACAGATATAAAGAGGATATAGACTGGCTACCTAAGAGAAAGACAGTCTTGGGATGTAGGCCAAAAAAAAAAAGGTGGAGGACAAAAATATTAAAGACGAGCATATAGTAGGCAAGCACTATTAAAGATATGTCCTGGTGCCTAAGTGTCAACATAGACTGTCACTCTGCACTGGAGTACAATGAAAATTATGTGCAAGGATAACTGCTTTGCTGTATATCATCTTACATAAGGACGTCTTTTCTGAACTTAAAATGATTATTTCTAACATACAACAATTCAAATAGCTTTTGTACATAAGCTATATATTTATCTATCAACAAATCAATCTATCTATACACATAACTGATAAGTTCAATTTGATCATAGAATCTAAACAATTTTTTAATTATTAATAACTTTTTTTTGTTTAAAAGTAAAAAATAAAATTACTCATCAAAGTCAGAAGCATGCGCAAGAAAACATTTTGTTTTGTTTTGTTTAAAAAATATGGACCTCTTTTCTATAATAAACAAATATCACTCAGCTCAAGTTAAATCAGTTTTCTTTCAATCATCACATAAGGTACTAAGACAACCAGACGCATGATTCTTTTCTATATTTGGTGTCATCAAAATGCTCCAACTGACTGAACATATTATGGAATCTTGTTGGCAAGAGCTTATCCTACAACCTCTACATTCCTCACCCAACCATCTGTTTTTCTTGGTCCTTAGTCATCAGGAAAAAAAAGTACAATTTTTTTCAACACTCATATCCAGCTAAATTAATAACAGATTTCCACTGACTTCAGAGAATACTCAGCATTGGGATTCTTACCCATGGTGTGCACAGAAAGATGTGAAAATGATTCACAGAACTATAAAAATGAAATAGTATCATCACTGGGAGCAGATACAGATACCCTCACTTTTCTACACTCCATTTTCCAGTAAACCAAGGCCAAGCAGTCTCAAGTACTAAACACACTGCAAAATAAGTTATTTTCCAGAATAGATTAGATGTACAATGATATACTCTAGTAAATATGTTTCTACATATCACCCAGTTGATTTGACAGTATACACATACTACAAATCAAGTTCACCCTTGTAAATCTATCAGTTCAAATTATTACTGGCCTATATATCCATGGTTTAATCAAATCAACACACTGGCCTTTATTCACATCTACTAGCTTTTCTCTGCTAACTTTTTATTATGTATTCCTTCTCTAAAAATATCATTAATTTTCATATACTCAATATTTATAAGTATGAGCCATACAACAAAAGTAATTAATTTGTTATATAATTAATATAAAATTATATAATCAAATTTATAATTATAAATGTATAATTATTTTAGGCTTTTCTAGGGATTTATAATTATTTTAGGTTCATTCAGTCACCAGAAAGTTAATGAAGACCTTCTATGTCATCTAGTTGTGCTTAGACTAAGATATAGTTTTGGTACTTAAGCAACTTCCACCTCTTTAAATAGGAATTATATGAACCTGTATATTTTTCTCTTCAAATGAACTGGAAAGGCTTCTTAAACAATAGAAGTTGTTATTTATTCAGTATCTAAAAGTTTGTTTAAAAACTCAAGCACAATCCCTATGCTGATGATAAAAAGCATAAATTGACCATGGGAATCGTGACAATCATACCTTCTTTCCAGCCATGTTGTACTCTTGCTTATCAATCATGAGTTCTTCTTCATCTTTGAAATAATTTTAGGATAGATACAATTCTATTCATCTTTATTTCCCTCCAGTATTCAGCACAGTACTTGGCCCATAGAACAAAATATTCAAGAAATATATTTTCTCGACCATGAAGGAGAGAAATTAACTCAAGTAGGCCTCCAAATGGATGTTCTTTAATCATCTATATGTTAAACAAGTTTTGTGATTCTGTCATATTTCTATATGCCTTATTCTACATAGTAATAGCATTCTTTTTACTATTTTTCCTCTTGAGTAGAGGCATTTGATCAAAAATATCTAGAATTACAAGTATTTAGCACTCTGACAAAAGAACATTAGTATTCCATTCAGATGGCAACCTTTATAACTGAGAGTTACAATAAAGTTCTGCAAAAATAGTCCACATCAGTTCCAGTCAAGGCATTTGCGGATTTATTGGAAATACTTTCAAAATGGCTCCACTGGTATATGGGATAGTGATAGTTGTTGGACTAAGCATTTACGGTTTTCTGCAATCTCAACTACTTTAGAGAACTGACTAATCATCCAAAGTTACTCCTTATGAATGATTACAGCTTTCTTTCAGGCATCCAATGCAAGCCTCATTGATTCTCTTCATGATTTATTAAGCCAGGGCACTTTTGTGGTTAAGAGACAGAATTCAGATTTCACTGTAATATCTTTTGTAATGGTTTTTAAAAAGCTTTATGGAAGAGTATGAAGATGTATATTGCCTCAATTAAGTGTTTACATATTCAAACAAATATGACTTGTTTTAAAACAATTTCAAAACTACTCATAGCTGATGCTTGCATCGAAAATAGAGTTATTTGACTTTATAATATGACTAAAACATTTGTACAAATGTACTGCCTATATAGTCTACATTATTTTCACTAGGGCTTGGTTGGAAACAAGATGCTCCTATCAGTAATGACCAAGCCCTGGCAACCAGGTGGATTAGAATACTTGAGAAAGACCATGGAAGACAAGCATTTATTCTTCAAGAGTACATCTTTATACCTTTTAAGCAATTTGATAGGCCATTGGTCTTAGAGGGATCTGAGAACCAGCAGTGAAGACTCTACCATGAGGAAAAATAACAGGAAAGGAAATGTGTTCTTGGAAGGACAGAGAACAGTAGAAAGAAGGATTTTGGTTCAGTCGAACTTGAATATTCCCTAAAGAACTAAAGAACAACCCAACTGTTTGCTGATACAGCAGAGCAGCAATCATTATAAATGTGTAAAGTAAGCTCCTGATCATAGTCAATAAACAGTTCTGGACTAGTCCTAGTATACAACATCAATGTTAGACCAAAAGCCTGGCTTAATTGATCTTAAAAATAATAATAACACCCCATACATTTCTTTTTAACCTATCAAGGATTTCAAATTCTGTAAAGGTGCTCCATTTACATAGGAACTTAAATGACTTCAACAGTAAAGGTCAGAGGTCTATAGAAGCTGAAAGCCTGGCATAATTTGCAATTACTGCCTTTACTGCTTCCATGAAGATTATATATACCTGCAAGGAGATCCAACCAGTCCATCCTGAAGGAAGTAAGTCCTGGGTGTTCATTGGAAGGACTGATGCTGAAGCTGAAAACTCCAATACTTTGGCCACCTCATGCGAAGAGTTGACTCGTTGGAGAAGACCCTGATGCTGGGAGGGATTGGGGGCAGGAGGAGAAGGGGATGACAGAGGATGAGATGGCTGGATGGCATCACCGACTCGATGGGCATGAGTTTGAGTAAACTCCGGGAGTTTGTGATGGACAGGGAGGCCTGGCGTGCTGCGGTTCATGGAGTCTCAAAGAGTCGGACATGACTGGGCGACTGAACTGAACTGACTGAAGGACATCTATCTGAGGAGAAAGAGATCTTTTAGAGGGATCCCTGAAGAAGTCCTCTCTGAGGAGACGAAATTTAAGTGAGACCTGAAAGATGAGAGAGAAACTGGGCATGAGAAGGGAATAAGGGAAATAATTTTCTAGGTAACAGAAACAGCATGTGTGAACTGAAGGAGAGAAAGCGCAAGAGGCAGAGAAAGAGAGAGAGAGATCCTGTGGGTTTTTTCCTTCCCTTTAAGTACACGTTATTATTTATCTTGGTTATTTTACTTGATTATTATATCATTGTATGCCACTCTTTCATTTACAGTGATTTTTTTTTTTTGTTTTAACTTTTAAAATGCCCCAGTCTTTGGAATGGAAGAAAACCTAAAAAACGTGGAAAATAATACTTTGAAAAGACCATCAATAGCTTTATTAGAGAAAATACTACCCCTTTTCTTCAACAGTTTAAATCTGAAAATCAAGCCACAACTGCACATTGGTCCTTTTCCCCCTAGAAATGAAAAGTTAGTGTGTAATATGAGTACATAATTCAGAAATAATATTAAGATCACTACTTCTATGAAAAAGTTAATGAAAGTTAGGCTTGCTGTGAAGAGAACATTACTTTATGAACAGTAAATATAGGGAGACGTCATAATAAATTATAACTAGCCTTTTCATACATTTCACAAATAGCACTGATTTAGATAGCCATTTTCTCTGAGGAACAATATGCTTCACTCAAAATATCTAAAACATATAAATAAAGCTGAACAAATTTGAACTGACCATTAGATCTAGGCTGTGCAAAAAACTGCATGTAGAATTCAGTAGGAGCAGAACCAAAGAAAGGGGACTTCTGATATTTTTGTGAGTTTATAAACATTTTATAAGCTGATTAATTTGTTTGCCATTCTTGCCAGCTGTCATGAGTTTTCTTTCTTCTTGCAGTCACAAAGATATAAATATGGTAGTCTCATTTTGGATGCAAAAAATGAATCCAGGTCACTAAGTAATATACAGTTAGGGCAGATTACACCCTCCAGAACTCTTTGGGAAGATGCTCAATTCCTTGCTTATGTTTTGACCAGTATATGACCCCTGAGCCAGTGCCTTAAATTGTTTGAGTCTATTTTATCATTTTTAAAAGCAGACACAACAAAACTATTTTACCAGTCTTATGGACGTGTCAGCAAACAATAAGAGTGTACGCTATACAGCTAGAATATATTAAAATTTTATTTAAATATAAGATATCAAGATTAGTTCTGGCATTCTAAATCATTTACTTCTCTAATACTGAGGCCACTTGAGTCTACTCCTGAAAATTATGAGAGCATTTTGAGGATAGGAACTGCTACTGCCAGCCCCTAAAAGGATTTTAATTAAACCCTAAGAATGCAATCTTTATTCATTCAGTAAATATTTACTGAACACCTACTATTATGTACCAGGTATTGTATTAGTTGTTGTGTACAATAGTAGATGAAATAGACATGATTTTTACCCTGATGGAGCTGACATCTAATGGTGAAGCAAACTATTTTATAATAATTTTACTTAACAGTTTCTCTTGTGAGAAAGGTTTTCCTATGAAAAGTCATTACATTTTAAATTTAAGTCTATGAACAATATATAAAACCCCAGAAACTTTAGAATCATTCAATTCTCTTCTTTGGATTAGATTTTTGATTTCCCAGTATGTAAGAGAATAAGACAAAGCATAAAGCAAACAATTTACATATGTATGTTATCTAGACTTGGACAAATTTTTCCAGCTAACTTGTTTCTCTAGTCTACCAAGACAAAGGGGAAAAAATCATGGAGGCTGATTTATAGCTTATCAAAATCACCCCATTAGTAGAGATTCATCAAGATCAACTGAGCAGTCGTACAACTAAGTTAGTGAACGTCAAAACAGTGCTGGCATAGCACATCTTAAACTCAAGAATGATAGCTTTGGATTGGTGGCTCAGAGAAGGGATACTACATTTGCCTCAGTAATACCTCAATTAACCAGAAATTAAAAGAAAGAAGGCTACGTATAATCCCCTTGTCTGATTAACACAAGGCTAAACAGAAAATTATGACAGCAGGAAATTTTCCATCTTTCTTTTTTACTAAATGTATAGATGATTGAAAGTTTTTTGTTATTCAGGTTCCTACTGTATTTAAAATTCCTTAATTTGTCTGTGAACACCCATTGAAAAAGCAATTTTACATTAAAGACAAAAATAATATTCAGAGGTATTTCATACCTTGTGAAAAAAATGGCTGATAATTTTGATATATAAGATGTGAGAGGCAACATCACGTAGTAATTAAGCACGTATTACCAAAGCCAGACTTCTGGAGTTCAATGTAACTCTCTAAGTTCTTAGGTGTGTAATACTGAACAATGCTTGTTTCTTTATAGACAAAATTAAGATTACTGTATTAACTACCTCATGAGCTTATCATAGGAAATAAGTTAGTGAACACTTGGAAAGGACACTGCTGAGGACAATAAATGCATCGTATTTAGTATATGTGTTTCTTAAAAATGATATGCACTGAGACAAAGAATTCTCTTAGGTGACTTACAAATGCATTTCTGAAGCTGAATGAAAACAAAACAAATAAAAACTTTAAAAATATTTTGAGTAATAACAGTGTCTTCAGAATAAATAAATGGCCCTTTCAAAAGTGACCACTTGGAGGAAAACATTAATTTGAATGTGTAAGTAGAAACATAATTTTTAGATGCTATTTCATTTCTCTTGAATCACACCTCATATGATGCCCTAGATCTGTCTGCTAATCATATCAAAGATTTTGTTTTGTTGTTTAACTTCATCTGGAACAAAAAGGAAGCTTTGAAGTTAGATGACAGAAGTGAAACTTAGTACATTAGACACAATAAAAGATTCTTATTTTTCAAGCTAATAAACTGTCATTAGCTTTGTAGCTAAAATAAAAAATAAGAGAAGATAAAGTTCAATTATTGGGGATCAGAGTTGGAATTCATGAAAAATATACAAAAATATTGGAAGGCTAGAATCACTTAGCTGTTGAAGGCAAAGAATAAAAATTTTGGAAGCTTAATGCTAATAACAAATTGTGAGAAACTGGCTAATTTAGAAACCTTTTGTATTTTAATTTCTTGTAATCTATTTGCCCATGGCCAGAAAAGCAATGGGGAAAAAGGGAATTTATTGAAATACCTGTGTGTGGGGGGGGGACTTGTTTTGCTTATTCACACAATGCTAAGTAAACAACTATTTGCTTAATTTTAATTTTACTTTATTTTACATGTTAGTTTGTGGTTTTATCACTATCAGAGCCAGATTTAATTGGAGAATTTTTAAATGTGCAATTAATACATGTACTTTATCATATAAAGATATCTAGGCATGAAAACTATTCTAAAGGAAGAAACATTATAGAACTCAGGAAGAGAAAAATGTTAAGAGGATTTAATGGTTGTCAATTTGCATAATGACCCAATCCTACCACTCGACACATAAAAATCTTGGGACTATGAGGCAAGGCTAGCAATGCTGCCACCATATTCTATCATTCTCTTCCCTCACTCCTTCTTTCCCAGTCACTTTTGCTTGACTCATTGCTGTTTATTGAATTCACCAAAAATCCTGCTATTTTAGTCAGGGTTCTCCAGGAAAACAAACCATTATATATATTCCTAGTAGTGTGTGCATGTATGTATGTGTGTGTGTGTATTTTATATTATATATATATACATATATGTATATATACACAGAAATATATATGGCAACAGAGGAGAAAGAGATAAATTTTAATGAACTCGCTCATACAGTTGTAGAGATGCAAGTCCAAAGTCTTCAGGGAAGACGGTAGACAGAACCTCAGAGAAGAGTAGCAGTTTAAGTCCAAAGGCAGCCTGCTTGCAGAATCTCTTCTTGCTGAAAGAGGTCACTCTTCATTCTTTTAAGACTTTCAACTGATTGGCTAAGGCCCATTCACATTATAGAGGGAATCTGCCCACTGATTTAAATGTTCATTCAGTTCTCAATCATGTCCGACTCTTTGCAATCCCATAGACTGCAGCACGCCAGGCCTCCCTGTCTATCACCAACTCCTGGAGCTTGCTCAAACTCATATCCATTGAGTCGGTGATGCCATCCAGCCATCTCTACCTCTATCGCCCCCTTCTCCTCCTGCCTTCAATCTTTCCCAGCATCAGGGTGTTTTCCAATGAGTCAGTTCTTTGCATCAGGGGGCCAACATACTAGAGTTTCAGGTTCAGCATCAGTCCTTCCAATGAATACTCAGGACTGATTTCCTTTAGGATTGATTGCCTTGATCTCCTTGCTGTCCAAGTGACTCTCAAGAGTCTTCTCCAACACCACAGTTCAAAAGCATCAATTCTTGGGCACTCAGCCTTCTTTATGGTCCAACTCTCACATCCGTACATGACTACTGGAAAAACCACAGATTTGACTAGACAGATAACTGTCAGTAAAGTAATTGCTCTGCTTTTTAATATGCTGCCTAGGTTGTTCATAGCTTTTCTTCCAAGGAGCCGACTTCTTTTAATTTCACGGCTGCAATCACCATCTGCAGTGATCTTGGAGCCCACGAAAATAAAGTCCGTCACTGTTGGCATTGTTTCCCTATCTATTTGCCATGAAGTGATGGGACTGGATGACATGACCTTCGTTTTCTGAATGTTAAGTTCTAAGTCAGGTTTTTCACTCTCCTCTTTCACTTTCATCAAGAGGCTCTTTAGTTCTTCTTCACTTTCTGCCATAAGGATGGTATCATCTGCATATCTGAGGTTATTGATATTTCTCCTGGCAATCTTGATTCCAGCTTGTGTTTCATCTAACCTGGCATTTCGGATGATGTAATTTGCATATAAGTTAAATAAGCAAGGACAATATGCAGCCTTGATGTACTCCTTTCTCCATTTGGAACCAGCCTGTTGTTCCATGTCCAGTTCTACCTGTTGCTTTTTGACCTGCATACAGATTTAACAGGAGGCAGGTAAGGTGGTCTGGTCGTCCCATCTCTTTTAATAATTTTCCACATTTTGTTGTGATCCACACAGTCAAAGGCTTTAGTGTAGTCAATGAAGCAGATGTTTTTTTGGAATTCTCTTGCTTTTTCTATGATCTAATGGATGTTGTTAATTTGATCTCTGGTTCTTCTGCCTTTTCTAAATTCAGCTTGAACATCTAGAAGTTTTCGGTTCACACACTTTTGAAGCCTAGCTTAGAGAATTTTGAGCATTACTTTACTAACGTGTGAGACTGGAATTGGAATGAAAACTGACCTTTTAAACTCCTGATGCCACTGCTGAGTTTTCCAAACTTGCGGGCATATTGAGTGCAGCACTTTCACACATCATTCATCCAAAAAACAGATTCACAGCCATATCGATAGTAACTTTTTAGCAAGTATCTGGGCACTATGACTTAGCTAAACTGACAGAATTAAACATCACATCTATCATATCCCACTCAAGACCTCTGCACCATCCCCTCTAATAGCAATCATATGCTTTCTCCAGCCACCTGTCATATACCTTGTCTCCATCCTCTTCTAGTCTCCTCTATCCCCGTTATTTGCTCCATGTTACTCAGAGCTACTTCACTAGTATTAGAGACCCTTGTTTTTTGTTTCTTTGTATGTTGGTTTTATAATAGTGTTCATTTTCCTCTACTGAAATGAAACCAGAGACACTGTCTGTTCCGTTCACTACTGCTCATTCCCTACAGGGCATTTCCCAAGTGGTGCTACTAGTAAAGAACCTGCCTACCAATGCAGGAGATGTAGGAGACATGAGTTCCATCTCTGGGTAGGGAAGATCCCTTGGTGAAGGCCATGGCACTACACTCAGGTATTCTTGCCTGGAGAATCCCATGGACAGAGAAGTCTGGTGGGCTCCATAGGGTCTCAAAGAGTCAGAAATGACTGAAGTGACTCAGCACACATGTACCTAGACTCCCACACATAAGCAGTCAAATAGTCATTCAAAAATAATCATGATGAACTAATATGTGAACCATAATAAGCTGTATTTCATACAAATGTTGGAGAATAAATCAAACAACTCTCTTCAATATACCACATTGTCACTGTGACAATAGGTCCATAGTTTAAGCTCTGCAAGAGTCCCTTAAGGAGAGCCCTAATGGAAAATCTGTACTGTCCTGACAATTCTCTATCTCAAATACTTTACATCAGAATTACAGTGATTGGTTGAAACAGTCACAATTTGTACTGGCTTAAACAAAAGGATCATATTGGCTCATGTGCCAAGTCACTTCACTCGTGTCTGATTCTCTGTGACCCCATGGACTGTAGCCCTCCAGGCTCCTCTGTCCGTGGGATTCTCCAGGCAGGAGTACTGAGGTAGGATGCTGCCCTCCTCCAGGTGATCCTCCCGACTCAGGGATTGAACCTGAGTCTCTAATGTCTCCTTCATTGGCAGGCGGGTTCTTTACCCCTAGTGCCACCTGGGAAGCCTTATTTAAAAATTACTAGATCTAGGAGCACAAACAATGTGGTGAAGAACTAACCTTTCTCTCTGCAAAACTCAATCCATGTTTTCATTCAGTCCTTTAAAAGGTTTTTGTTCTTGTGATCGCAGTATGGCTCCAGGCCTGCATGCACACAACTCAAGTCTGGTAGAAAAGAGAAAAAAAAAAAATACTCTTTTTTAGTCCTACCACAAAACACTTCAAGATTTGTTCTGATTGAAATGATATGGATTATATGTCCATCTGTGAAACAATCTCTGTTTTTGTGTAGGAGGTAATGCTCAAGTGAGCCAAGCCTGCTTTACATTTCCACTACTGGGCCTGGGCATTGAGCCAGCTCTACCAAAGTGGTATCATCTCAGAATGAACAAGTAGATTTAAAAAAAAAAGAAAGAAAACTTTTATTTTTGAACCCTTTAAGAGTTACAGAAAAAATATGCAGAGATAGTAAAGAGCATTCCCAGGACCCCATGCCTCATTGTGTACTCAGTCATATCCAACTCTGAAATTGTGGCCTGCCAGGCTCCTCTGTCCAAGGGGTTTTCCTGGCAAGGGTACAGGAGTGGGTTGCCATTTCCTACTTCAGGGCATCTTCCCAATCCAGGGATCAAACCTGGGTCTCCTGTGTTTCCTGCATTGGCAGGCAGATTCTTTACCACTAGTGCCACCTACCTAGATTCCCCTATTATTATCATCTTATATTAATCTGGTGCATTTGTTACAATTAATGAATTAATATTAATGCATTATTATTAACTAGAGTCTATATTCAACCCTAAATATTCAATGGAAGGACTGGTGCTGAAGCTGAAGCTCCAGTACTTTGGCCATCTGATGCGAAGAGCTGACTCACTGGAAAAGACCCTGATGTTGGGAAAGATTCAGGGCAAGAGGAAAAGGAGGTGACAGATGATGAACTGGTTGGATGGTATCACTGACTCAGTGGACATGAGTTTGAGAAACTCAGGAATATGGTGAAGGACAGAGGAGTCTGGCATGCTTCAGTTCATGGGGTCACAAAGAGTCAGAAAAGACTGATTAAACAACGATAATTCTTTCTTCAGACTTCTTCAGTTTTATTTAATGACTCGTATCCATTCCAGGACCTCATCCAAGATGCTTTATCGTATTTAGCCATCATGTCTCATAGGATTACTCTTGACTGAAAGGGTTTTTCAGACTTTTCTTGTTTTAAAAATCAGCCTGGCGGAGGTGGGGGGGGGCGGGCAGAATCACCCTGACAGAGTACTGATAGGCTATGTTGTAGTACTTCTCTCAGTTGGAATTTATCTAATATTTTCTCATGATTCGAATGGGGATATGAGTTATTGGGAGGAAGACCACAAAGGTAAACTGCCATTTCAATGCATCATATCAAGAGTATGTACTATCAATTAACAACACTATTGATGTTTACCTTCACCACCTAGCAGGGTACTGTTTGTCAGATTTCTCCACTGTAAAGTTACTCTTTTCTCACTCCAACTCCATACTGTGCTCTTCACAAGGATACTACACTCAATCCAGACTCAAGGAGTAGGGAATTATGCTCCACCTCTTTGAGGACAGAATATATACATAAATTATTTGGTACTCTTCTACATGAAATATTTGTCTAGTTTCTGCCATTTGTTTATTTATTAAACCATTTATTTATATAATATAAAGTTGTGGATATTTATCTTATAATTTAGGTTATAATCCACTGGCACATTATTTATTTTGCTTAAGTTAATCTAGTTGTGGACACTGGATGCTCTTTCAGCTGACTCCTGTGTCCCTTTGTCATAACTCCAACACGGTGGTACTTATTTTTTAGTATTTTTTTCCTGTGGCAAAATTATTATTGCCTGTTAGTGATGGACAGGGAAGCCTGGCATGTTGCAGTCAATGAAGTCGCAGAGTCGGACACAACTGAGTGACTGAACTGAACTGTTATAATTTTCTATTGGTTTAAGAACGGTCTTAACGTCATTTATTACTTTGGAGCCAGTTGAAAGAGAAAAGAAGGTGCATTTCTGAATTCCTGGCCAGAGGGATTATTTTCATAGAAATTTATAAGCTTGTAGAATGTCATAAAGCTCCACGCCTGTGGTACTCTCACAACTGCATGTGTCTCCAAGATCATGTCATCGCAGTGTCAACAATGTGCGGGCTTACAGTCACATTCACACGACGCACCCTCCCTCCTTTGTGTCTTTCTCTTTCTGGGTCTTGTAACATAAATTCTTGGTTGGTGCCTTATAGCTCTTCATTTCCTGTTTGGTATCTGCTGACAATGTTCCCTGGATGACTGACCTTAAGTGCTCTTATCTTTGATAGCCAACAGGAAAGAACCTTCTGTTGTTATGGTCAGTTCCTTCAAAGAGTTTTACCAAACCAAGGCATTTAAAAGACAGTGATCAAAGATTTTAGTCTGTGTGTGTGTGTGTGTGTGTAATTGATACATTTAACAAGACATTATCAAAATATGGGATCAGAAAAAATGTATTACTTATTCCTTCACTTTAAAGTGGATCTAATAGCAAGAATATTGGGAGTGGGATGGTTACATTTTCTACACCCATGAACAAAGAATCAAAATGACCCCATGGTTTCTCCTATCACTTAAAAGTGTCCATAGGGTGATATCACAAACACAATTTCAATTAAGCAATTTAAATTATAAAAGCCTATGTAACAATCAAATCTTCAAAATTTACTCCAGTGAATAACTAGCTGTTGGATGAGGATAGTGGCCAGCAAACTCTTCATCCCTATTAGAAATATTCTCCCAAATTTCAGGGGCAACATAGAATGTGCAAACCTGAAGGTTAGTAAACAATAGCTTTAATTTATAGAAATTTGAAGAAAGTGATAAAATTTGAAGCACCAATTAAATCTTTTATCATATCTCCCTCATCCAGCTTAAAATGCATCAGTGACTCTTTAATGCCAAGAGAATTATAGTCAGTTTGCCTATTAAATTACAGAGGATATGACATGATTTGGCTGTTTATGGTCATTTCGCTACATAGTAAGAAAATACAGAGATAGGTGTTTATTATTATTAGTCCATATGTTGGCGCTTCCACCCTTTCTTAGACAGTTTACTTCCAATGACTCAGACTATGGAAAATATAATGCTGAGCAGAGGTCTTTTCTATGAACTTGAATGTAGCAACAATTTAGCTTTAACTCCAAAAACTTTCTCACCCATAGAAGAGGGACACCATTGTTTCCCCCCAATATGAAGGTAGGAAAAACATTTGGAAATAAAAACAAATCAATAATATACTGCTGTAATATTTCCTATCTCATTATTAGCTTAAGTTATAGAAAGGTTAAATTTTGCCCAGTGTCCCTGGTTAGAGAAAGTATGAAATTTACTTCCATAAAAGCACTCCTAACCAAAATGTACCAAATAAATCAAGCAGTATTGTGGAGTATCTGCCTTTTTATATCCAAGCACAACACTAGCCTCATGACTCACACCAAATAAATATTTACTGAGTAGAAAAAAGTGTCTAATGATTTCATGAACTACCACAACATGGCATCAAAACCATCAACTGCTAAGTCCGAGGAGCCTGGGCCTTGTCACAGAGCCGCTAAGGAGCCCTGGCTGGAGCCCTGTGATGACTCACTAACACTATTTCAGAAAAGAACATGGATTTTTCAGGAATCCAATTTGTTGGAGGTTAATAACATCTAGCATTTCACTGCAGAGGTATGTTAGCATAGAATTTAGAAAATGTACTGATAATTTAGACACTGATGAAGGGAAACTAAAGAATGCCAGATTCAGGTGTTGCTTCTTCAGCAAGTGATGTTTGTTAAGGAAAGACTATAGAGAGGCAGTGAGTACAGTTATTAAGGAAAGGATGAGACTCTAGAACCCCACACTTTCCCAAACTGAGAATTAAGACATGGCATGTTATTAACATTTTCACATTCTGAAATGGGATTTTTATTTATTTATTGACATTCTGTTCAGACAAGGTTAGGTCTTCAATTTTCTCCCCTGTATTACAAGCTCTTAAATGCCAAGTAGGAGTTGAAGCTGAAAAAATTCAGGATTTGTATCTTTAATATATTAAAAACTAGCTAAAGACATCAACAGTACCATACAACAGAGGAAATATTTAAAGAAAATATTTATTATTTAAAATAATTTCTAAATAAAATGCAAAGGAACATTCAAAAATAGAGACAACATTGATTTCAGTACCAAATTTGAAATCCACAAAAACATATTGCAATTATGTACTGATATTGAAAAAATAATCCTAATGTTGTTCTCTTTTGTTAAAGAACATTAATGCTTACAAGTTAACACAGAAAAAGATGGTTTGACATGGCAACTCACTTCAATTATTATTCAACACAGTGACCATGCACTACCAACACTTTGCAAAGTAAACCTTATTGAACATCTGTCTTAAAAATGCTTAAATCAATAAGAAAGACAAAGTTTATTTGACTTGCAGTCAGATTCTAATTCTAATTTCACTTTTTCTACAGGCTAAATAATTACAATCAGGCACTGATTAATGTTGTAGTTAATGAGAAATTAAAGGATTCTTCAACTTTCTCCCCAAACTGAAAACAACATTTAGTTCAAATATATTTCATTGTTGACAGCGAAAACAGAACAGTGAGTAAATCTTTGTTAAAGTTATATACTAATTTCAATCTTTTTTCTTTTAATTTCAAAATATATTTTAAACAATATTTTCTCTACAGGAGTACTTTTTCTTAATTCTAAAAAGAAAGTGATTAGATGGCTTTAGAATCATTCAAGACACTTATTTTTTTTTTACAAATAAAAGTCCTTTATCATCAAAACAAGATCTTTCAAAAAGGTAATGTAATCTTTAAAATCATATATTTACCTTCTACTCCATTTTCTTTTTTCAACTGATATAAATGCACTGTTCTCCTTAACTACAACATCATTTTAGCTGGTATAAAGTTGAAAGGGAAAATGTGGGAGATTTTGAAGATTAAGTTCATGTACCAAAGCAACAATTTTAACTATCAGGAAAATGTTTAGTCCTGGCTTAATTAATTGGAGAAAGATCATGAACTTAAGATAGTTTCTTCATTGTAACCTTTATAAAATTTGACTAAGCTAACTGTTTGCCATGAAAATTAATTGTCTAATTTCAATGACAGGATTATATGAATGGATAACTTCCAAACAGCATTTTTAGCACCAAATTCTCTTATCACTATTAATTCCACTGTACCACTTATCCTAACAAAGGTCTAATTTGATATGTGGCGTGGGAGAGTTAAAAATAACCTAAAGGATTAAACTGATCATTTGTTCTTCAAGGTGAGCAAGGATGAGGAATGGTATTATTCTTTTAAAATTTCGTATTCACACTTATTGAGCAATTTCAGGAGCTTACCAGTCCAATGCTGGGCCAATTTTGACACAGGAACGATTAGGATTTGAAGTCCTTTCACATTCTCACACCGTCTTTATTTTCTGTGGTTTATTCTTCCATTAAGTGCCTGCAACCTTCATTCTGCTCACTATTACCCAGAATTCTATTACAATGCCTCTTAAATAGCCTTTCCTCTTAAAATAGAGCTGTTTTTCCTGGTTTCCCAGCTGGCACACTGGTAAAGAATTCACCTGCCAATGCAGGAGACACGAATTCAATCCCTGGGTTGGGAAGAGCTCTTGGAGTAGGAAATGGCAACCCACTGCAATATTTTTGATTGGAAAATTCCAGGGACAGAGGAGCCTGGTGGGCTACCGTCCATGAGGTTGCAAAGAGTCCAACATGACTGAGCACATGCACACATACACACAGATACATGCTTTTTCTGTGCTTTCCAAAAATTGCCTGCCTTATAATTATTCTTACAGAGGATAAAATTTAAGTCTCAGAAATATTAAATATCTTACCAGAGATCACCCTAAATGTACATTTTGTGCATTATCAGATTCCATACTCTATGAACTTTTCCTTCTCCCCTATTGCTGTTCTTTCAGTAGAGAAGAATGAGTCAGAGAAACACTTTAGGAAGATAACACTACACAACTCTAAAGGGTTCAAGTCTCATCACAGAGTATGTGAAGAGGAGTCCCAGAGTTGTGCAGTGCACAACATGAGTGACCATACATGATGGTCCTGATGTTGATTATTTACAACGGTAAATGGAAGCAAATAATACATTCTCCTTTAGTTAGAGTCTAGTGACTAACATTTATAACTGTTAAAAAAAGTATTTAGTCTTGGATCAAAAGTTTTCATCCATTCTGATTTTACCTTACTAAAATTCAAATCAAATACTATTCCAATGAATTCAAAACTTATTACCAGAGAGATAAGAATCACTCTATTTCACTTTTATGAAAATGTATTTAAAGAACATGAAATCATACATTTCTTGTTATGTGGTGTAATATCATAAATTATTGACAGTCAGCTTTCCGTTTACTTGTTAAAATATGCAGCATTTGGTTCTGATATTTTAAGTGTTTTACACATTTACAAAAATAAAATTGTCAGCACTTTAGAGTTGTTATGATCCCAACCTTATCCTAATGCAAATGTATAAGTTTCCTTCTTGCAAATTAATAAGAAAAACACATAAAAAACAAGCTAATTTGAAACCTCTATCTTACTCCCTTTAGCTATTCTGAGTTCTTCTTTATATTTTCTTAAACGTTTCAGAAGTACTAGCTCTCTTCATGTGGTACTTAATCTGTTAAGCTTCTTGTTCTTCAGTTTACAGAATATTAGTTTTCTGATCTAAGACAATATTACTCTTGTGGACACTTAAAATGTCATCATTATTTTTCTGATGTATGAATAATCAGGTCAAAGGTCTGTCTAAAGTCCTTAATGAGATAATGGCTGTTACTTTCAGATTCAATTTTTTCTCCTCTCCACAGTTGTTAATTTCACACAATATGATGGCGATATGTATAAACTGTGATTCCAGTCCTGTTTTTCCTTTATTTTTGTAATTTCTCTAAGTAGTTTGCATTTATGCTTTGGTAATAGTGAAAAATGAGACTTTGTTTTAGTAGGGGAAGTGATCTTTTTGGCTTTTTCCACAGACTCATGCCACTCTTCTCTTTTTCTTGATAAACATATTCAAGTACATGCTAATTTAAGGCCCTTTTGCCTATTGAAAACCAACATTACATATAGAACACTGCACTGTATTTATCAACAAATTCCTACTGTCTTGTTCTCAGACTAAAGTATTTAATCAGTGGACCTCCAACCAAATGATCTCCCTTAAATACACATTCTGTTACTTTAGATGCTGCCTTGAACCTACCTTTTAGACATTGTACTTTTCTGCACATTTACTCTCTCCTCTTGCATCACTCGCACATTTTAGCATACTATAATTCCTTCTGGATTCTTGAAAATATTTTATACATCTTAATATTGTATACTTTAAATCCTGCAATAACGTTATAATTGCCACCGGTGTCAATTTAAATTTATCCTATTGCTTCTTGTTTATTATTCAAACTATTTGCCTCTTGTTTTATTTCCAAGATTCCATATGGACTTTTTTTTCCCTACCTGAGGTTCTTACATTTTTCCTTTGGATTTGTCTGTTGGGGGTGAATTCTTTATTATTTGTATGCAAATTCCTTTATGCTACTTTCATTCTTACAAAGATTGTCTATAGCAGAAAATTAGGCTCAATAAGTGTATCCCTTACCATTTTGAAGACACTTCTTGGTTCTGTGGCCTCTTGAATAGTAAACTCAGTCATTCCTTTGAGGTTAATCTTTGGCTACTTTTAATAGTTTTATGCCTTGTTTCCTTCATCAATTATGGGAAATTCTCAGACATTATTTCATGAAAAAATTCTCTGTGGCCCATTTTTGCCTTTCTTTTTTTCTAAAATTAGTTTAAAAGGTATTGGACCTCTTATTGTCCTCTCTTTCCCCTTCAAGTCTGTATTTGTCTCTCCTTGCTTCTTTCTAGCTCAGCTGTGTCCAAGTGGTTATTAAAATCATGTTGTCTACTTGGTTTTAGTTACAGTTTTCAACTTCACAATTTTAGTTGATTTCTATTTATATATATCATAACACTTTTTATAGTTTCCAGTTCTTTTTTCTAAATTTTACGTATACTTTGGGACTTCCCTGGTGGTCCAGTGATTAAGACTGTGCTGCAGAAGGCCCAAATTTGATCCCTGATCAGGGAACTAAGATCCCATACACCTACTACATGCTGTGTGGTGCAGCCAAAAAAAAATGTAAAAATGCATTCTTATTCTGAACATAATAGATCATTGTATTATAATCTACATCTAGCAAATTCCCCTAACTGGACTTGCTCACAACCAAACTTCTGTTGAATATTATTGTTCTATTGATTATTGTTTGTGCATTTTTATTCTGCTATTGCTTTAACATCTTAGATTGTTTTTTGGAACAATTAATTTCAGAAATAATTTGAGCTCTAAGATGTTTCAATACTCTTTTGAAGATGACTTTTGTTTCCTTTTGCCAAGCTAAAGTATGTGCTAGCCAACCAAGACCAAAACTTAAGAACTGCTTGTGTTACCTAGATGGACTGCCAAAGTCTAGTCTATACCCCGCCTCCTGAAGTTAGTTTCTTCAGGTTTCTATCTTTGGTGATCACTTAAAGCTAACTTTCATCTTTTCAATTCAGTGGGTCTCCTGACTTCTAGGTTTTCTCTCAGATGTGTCCTGGGGACTGGCAGAAGTTCTCAGTACTCAGGTAACAGCGCAGTCCTAGCAGAGACGGTTTCTGCTCCTGGAGATCCAGGACTCTATTGTCGGCTGCCTGTTAGCTGTCTGGTACGACTGAACGTACTCCTACTGGAGACGCAGCTCATTCTCTCCCTTATTATCACTTGAGGATCTCGACACATAAAACAGCTCAGTGTATTAGTATGTATTAGTAGGTCCAGCTTTTTAGGTGCCTCTGGCACAAAGTGCTTTGAATCACCTGGGTGACCACTTAATGAAAATGGGTTTCTCTCAAATGTTACTTTTTCACAGATTTATTCACAGTCACACTTTATTTGGGAGAAGTTAACATTTTGTAAATCTGTGTTGGAATTTTTAAAAATATTAATAACTCCTGCCTTTACAATCTCACTCTGGTAGTTTAAGAAAAGAAACCAAAGGGAAACACACACACATACACAACTATATACATACAAAAATATACTATAACATTTTTTAAAATTCCAATAAAATGACAACAAATGAAATATCAAATAAAATGGAACAGATGCACTAACTATGATCCATCCATATAATAGATTGGTATTTAGTAATTAAAAATAATACTTTCTATAACCATGCTAGCTAAAATGAAAATATAAAATTTCAAATACTTTGTGGTTAACATTATATAAACATTATATGGAGAAAATAAATAGGACTATAAATGAGAAACATATAGACAAATCACTAAAAATCTATAGTAGCTTATTATTATCATGAATGCTGATTTATACATTTATTTATATTTAATGTATTTCTATAATTATAAAATAAAGTCATATTACTTTTAAATTGGAAGAAAATATTATTTTAAATAAACCTGAAAGGAAATATAGCAAAATATAATCAATAATTTTATTCAAGAAGTGGGAATTTAAGTTTCCACCATTCTTTCAATTTCTTTGTATTTCACAACTTTTCTAAGATTTTTTAATGATAAAAATAAAGTAATTCTATTTCTAAGCTAATTTTTTAAAAAAAATCAGTCTTTACACCTGTTAGTGTTAACAATAATAGTTCACAAAAGTAATCAAAGTGAATTGACAGGAATTTTGTTTAAGTTCCATTTTTTTAAAACAATTTGGCTGTTTAAAAACAAACTGTTAAATAAGGGATGAATTAAAGGATATTTCATATGGCATTAATTTTTCAGTCATTTCCTCATTGTAAAATACAGCTTTATAAAGGAAAGCAGTCTGTAAGGCTTTATATTAGAAGTAAAATACCATATGCTATTTAAAAAAAGCAAGCTTTCTAAAGTGTATCTTTTGTGTAATAAATACCATAACATGAAAAGATAATATAAATTAATTGCATAAAAGTATAGCCTTCTGACCCATGTAATGTGCTCCTTTCTCTTTCAGCATTGAATTGCTTTCTGCAAAGGATCTTTAAGTACTTTATCTCATTTTATACCGTGAAAGAAAAAGGACTCAAATTCCTCCCATTAGTGTCTTCGTGTCCCAATCTAATGTTCTCCTAATCAATCACTTCCCATGAATTCTGGTTTTGTTTCTTTAGTCACTCTTGGCAATACTCACAACTCTGTTTCTGATGCTGTGATATCTGTTATGTGATATCCATATTGCATAGTTTTATGAAGTATTATATTGTTTACAATAATCTAGTTATAGAAATAAAACAGATTAAACAAAAATGCATTATGCCCTTGAGTTGTTTCTTGACTGCTCAGCAGGTTAACTGTGACCTCAGAATAGGGAAAGGATGGCTAATTTAGTGGATAATTACATTAGGAAGGTGGCTTGACTTGTTTGGAAAACAGTACTGCTCTTTGCAAACGTATCCTGTAAAACTGTAATTTTTATTTGTTTCACAAATCAAGGACTCTCAAGACACATTTGATAACTTCCAGTATCTGGATAAGCAAATAAGAAAATGTTTTTTATTCCAAATTTGTCAAGATTTTTAATCTTATTTTCCTCACCAAATTTGTTAACCAGATGATCTTATGCCAAGCTTAAATATAAAAGTTTTAACACAAGTGCCTTTAATGATGACTTAAGATACTTCATAAAATCAGTCTTTTCCTTTTAATATCCATTCATTCATTTATATCTCACATTGTCTGAAAGGTTTCAAGAAATATAAGTGTGTATGTTTGCATGTAATGAAATAAAATACTAATAAAATTAATAACTGAGGAAAGTAAGACAAAGAGAAAATGACAAAATGAAAGGTAAGGTGAAACAAACATGACATTAATACATGAAAAGCTCACCAAGGGTTTTTGGCTCCATTGGCTTCAGAATAAATATTTGACCCTAAGTTAACTAATGAATATGAAATTCATTCTAGTTTTTAATATGAAATAAGAAATATGATGACATATATTTCAGTAAGAAAAAACGAGTTGTATAAGAGAAGTATCATTCTCTCTGACACTAAGGCCAGAAAGAAATTACTTCTGTGAATTCTCATGGAAAATATGCTATATTATTCAAATGATATTTTTCTATTGTAAACAAATTAACTTATTCAATGGTTCTGTTTCCTATCTAAAAGGCTCATTCTGGGAATGGAAAAAGACCATCATTCAACTTAGCAGAAGCAGTGAGATAAGAGGACATGAAATGAAGCCAAGAGTATAGTTCTCTGGCCTAACTTAATTCAAAGCTCTTCAAACATGTCTTCTATAAATAAAAGCTCTCTTTACTGAGACTTTCATATTAAAACAGCAGTGATTCCAAGATTTTAATCTTTGACCAGTAGCTATGTTTCAAGCTAAGCAAAGAGACACAAGCAATATAGTCAGTTGAGCTGGAATATGTGGGATATCCACCTAGCAAGGAGCTACAAAAACAAAAGGCCACTGTCCCCTCATCCCAGAAATGAAAGAACACTCATATACTAGATAAAGTCTCTCTTAGGAAGTATTTGTGAATATTGCCACAACTTAGAGTGATGAATGTCATGCTCTGCATAAATTCTCATTGTCAGTATGTCATCGAAAGAATTACATCTATGAGGGTTTGAGAGTACCTTTTGCTAATTCACATCAGTTCAGTTCAGTTCAGTCACTCAGTCATGTCCAAATCTTTGCGACCCATGCACTGCAGCATGCCAGGCTTCCTTGCCCATCAACAAGTCCCGGAGCTTGCTCAAACTCATGTTCATTGAATTGGTGATGCAATCCAACCATCTCATTCCTGTCATCCCCTTCTCCTGCCTTCAATTTTGCCCAGCATCAGGGTCTTTTCAGTGAGTCAGTTCTTTGCATCAGGTGGCCAAAGTATTGGCACTTCAGCTTCAGCATCAATCCTTCCAATGAATATTCAGGACTGATTTCCTTTAGGATTGATTACTCAAAATAAATTAAATATCTAAATGTAAGAGCAGAAACTATAAAACTCCGATAGGAAAACATAGGCAAAACACTCTCCGACATAAATCACAGCAGGATCCTCTATGACCCACCTCCCAGAGTAATGGAAATAAAAGAAAAAATAAACAAATGGGGCCTAATGAAACTTAAAAGCTTTTGCACAACGAAGGAAACTATAAGGAAGGTGAAAAGACAGCCTTCAGAATGGGAGAAAATAATAGCAAACGAAGCAACTGACAAAGAATTAATCTCAAAAATATACAAGCAACTCCTGAAGCTCAATTCCAGAAAAATAAACGACCCAATCAAAAAATGGGCCAAAGAACTAAACAGACATTTCTCCAAAGAAGACATACAGATGGCTAACAAACACATGAAAAGATGCTCAACATCACTCATTATCAGAGAAATGCAAATCAAAACCACAATGAGGTACCATTACACGCCAATCAGAATGGCTGCTATCCAAAAGTCTACAAGCAATAAATGCTGAAAAGGGCGTGGAGAAAAGGGAACCCTCTTACACTGTTGGTGGGAATGCAAACTAGTACAGCCGCTATGGAGAACAGTGTGGAGATTCCTTAAAAAACTGGAAATAGAACTGCCATATGACCCAGCAATCCCACTCCTGGGCATACACACTGAGGAAACCAGAACTGAAAGACACACGTGTACCCCAATGTTCATCACGGCACTGTTTATAATAGCCAGGACATGGAAGCAACCTAGATGCCCATCAGCAGACGAATGGATAAGAAAACTGTGGTATATATACACAATGGAATATTACTCAGCCATTAAAAAGAATATATTTGAACCAGTTCTAATGAGGTGGATGAAACTGGAGCCTATTATACAGAGTGAAGTAAGCCAGAAAGAAAAACAGCAATACAGTATACTAATGCATATATATGGAATTTAGAAAGATGGTAATGATAACCCTACATGCGAGGCAGCAAAAGAGACACAGATGTATAGAACAGTCTTTTGGACTCTGTGGGAGAAGGCGAGGGTGAGATGATTTGAGAGAATAGCATTGAAACATATATGTTATCGTATGTGAAACAGATCACCAGTCCAGGTTGGATGCATGAGACAGGGTGCTCAGGGCTGGTGCACTGGGATGACCCAGAGGGATGGGATGCGGAGGGAGGTGGAATGGGGTTTCAGGATGGGGAACACATGTACATCCATGGCTGATTCATGTCAATGTATGGCAAAACCACTACAATATTGTAAAGTAATTAGCCTCCAATTAAAAAAAAAAAAAAAAAGGATTGATTGTCTTGATCTCCTTGCAGTGCAAGGGACTCTCAAGAGTCTTCTCCAACATCACAGTTTAAAAGCATCAATTTTTTGGCACTCAGCTATCTTTATGGGACAAATCTCACATCTATACATGATTACTGGTAAAACCATAGCTTTGATCAGATGGACCTTTGTCAGCAAAGTAATGTCTCTGGTTTTTAATATGCCCTCTAATTTGTTCATAGCTTTTTCCCAAGGAGCAAATGTCTTTTAATTTCCTGGTTGCAGTTACCATCTGCAGTGGTATTGGAGCCAAAAAAAAAATAAAGTCTCTCACTGTTTCCTATGTTTTCCCATCCATTTGCCATGAAGTAATGGGACCTGATGCCATGATCTTAGTTTTTTGAATGTTGAGTTTCAAGTAAGCTTTTTCACTTTCATCGAGAGGCTCTTCAGTTCCTCTTCGCTTTCTGCCATAAGGATGGTGTCATCTGCATTTCTGAGGTTATTGATATTTGCCTGCAATCTTGATTCCAGCTAGTGCTTCATCCAGCCTGTCATTTTGCATGATGTACTATGCATTAATTTAAATAAACAGGGTGACAATATACAGCCTTGAGGTACTCCTTTCCCAATTGGGAACCAGTTCATTGCTCCATGTCCGATTCTAACTGTTGCTTCTTGACCTGCATACAGATTTCTTAGGAGGCAGGTCAGGTGGCCTGGTAATCCCACCTCTTAAAGAATTTTCCACATTTTGTTGTTATCCACAGAGTCAAAGACTTTGGCATAGTCAATAAAGCAGAAATAGATGTTTTTCTGAAATTATCTTGCTTTTTCTATGACCCAACAGATGTTGGCAATTTGATCTCTGATTCCTCAACTTTTTCTAAATCCAGCTTGAACATCTGGAAGTTCTTGGTTCATGTACTGTTGAAGGCTTTTTGGAGAATCTTGAGCATTATTTTGCTAGCGCGTGAGATCTGTGTAATTGTGTGGTTGTTTGAACATTCTTTGGCATTGCTTTTCTATGGGATTGGAATGAAAACTGAAAAAGACTGGAAAACTCAGCGGTGGCCACAGGACTGGAAAAGGTCAGTTTTCATTCCAATCCAGAGAAAGGCAATGCCAAAAAGTTCACATAAAGGCTCTCTATAAACCACCTAGCATTGGCCAGGTTAAGATGTATTAATAGATCAAGTACAAGCACTCCCTGCTTTTGCATGATTCTCAATGTACAACTTTCAGTAACTATGATTAGCTAAGTAACCCCAGTCCCCCAAGGACACAGTTTAAATGTTGCTTATCACGGTATTAGTTGTGAGTAATTAAGTAATGATACTAACTTCACTGCCAGCATTTTGATCCAGGAATCACTAAGTAAAGGACATGCATCATGATGTGACCTAACTGTGTCACTTGTTTCAAAGTCTGTTGATAGTTGATTTCAAAGAATCTGTTAACAAGTCCACACACAGACAGCAAGATATAGAACTGAGTTGTTTTTTGTCTCCTAGTGGTAAATTGATGTAGCATTTTAGAAAAAAAGATAATTGATAGAGAAAGAGAATTCATCAACAAAGATGAATGTGCAAAGTGAAATAAAGTAGGGAGACGAGGAAATGAAGAAAAGGAAGGAAAGGAGGAGGGGAGAAAAGTGTTGTTGGTGGAAGTGAAATTCAAATCAAATGTAAATAGAGCTACAGTACAAACAGCTGAGTGAAGGAATGTTGATAACGGCACCATTCAAGAGACTCTATAAACATGTGCTACAGTAAGTTAGTGAGGGTGAATTTCTTAACATAAATGAGTAAGTAGTTGAGATGGAAAAGAAAGAATGCCTCAGAGGAAGTGATGCCAGCAAAAACTTCACACTGAAGGAACTCTCAAGATATTTCACAGTATTGAAAGCACAAAGGGTAAATGTTGGAATCTGCCACAACATTTGAAAGGTGTAAGGAACTTATCCAGAGCATGGAAAAAATAGAATAAAATTCTCACCTGCATTTTAAATTATATGAAGAGAAGAAAAGGGAGATGATGTTCAAACTAAACTCTTGATAAGCATTTTTACAAAAGAATAAAATACTTTAATTTTTAACATCTCCAATGTTTTAGTGCACTAAATAAATATTAAGTTTTTCTAGGTTTCCATATATATGTGTGTATATGTATGTGTGTGTATATATATATATATATATATATATATATATATATATAGACTCATCTATAGCCAACAGTAAAAAAGTTTTTAAGGTTTTGACAACAAATTTTAAAAGTCATGGAACAATCATAACTTCCCCACTGATTTATTAAAGTTGCTTTCATGTTTTGGGGCTTCCCTGGTGGCTCAGATGGTAAAGAATCTGCCTGCAATGTGGGAGACCCAGGTTCAATCCTTAGGTCAGGAAGATCCCCTGAAGAAGGAAATGGCTACCCACTCTAGTATTCTTGCCTGGAGAATTCCAGGGAGAGAGCAGCCTGGTGGACTACAGTACATAGGGTGGCAGAGGTGAACAAAAGTGAAGTGACTTTTATGCACACAATAATTATTTGAAGATATTTCAAATACCAAATAATTGATCCATAAGATGGTGAAATATGTTTCAAGGAAAAATAGACAATAAAAAAAGAAAATTGACACCTCATGAGCACTGCTTGAGAGATTACAAAGCAGTACAATTATTTCAGGGAAAAATCTGTCAGTGTACAATAAAAACCTCAAAAATCTGGACTTCCAGTGATTTAATCTGACTTTTAGAAATTTACCTTCAAGAAATAATTATGAGTTTGTGAAAAGTTGACATACAGAACTCTTCATTTTTATATTATTGAAGATAGAGAATGAAATTACTAACTTCAATATTCAAAAAGAAAGAATGGTCATACTTTCAAATAATGTAATATTATTCACTCATTATAATTCACAGAAGTCCCCAAATTTATTTTTGAAGACATCTATGTTCACATGCAATAACATGGAGAAATGTGTAGGTTCTGTACACGCTGAGAGAATATTTTACAGTATTTGAAATAATTTGATAAAAATCACTTAAGACAAAGAATAACTGTAGGCAAGTACTTCTCAAACTATATGTAGTAAAAGACCAGTGTTATTGTTGCTATTCTTTCCAATTCTAATTCACTGTAGACCAATACCTTAAAAAACTATAATAAAATAAATCAGTATAAAAATAAAATAAAATGACTTTACATGTATTTTTATAATATTCAATAAACAAAGTATGTCATTTTACTATATATGTTTCTAAACACTTTCAGTTTCTGTACTTATCACAGATTGGTAACCAATCTGCAGACCAACAAACTGTGGAATATAACTTGAATAGCACTGCAACTGATCTTCATTATACTGTCTGCTAATATGGTTGGTTTTATTAACAGCAAAGCTTTTGATTCACTAAATGATATGCACATTTATTTTTAAAATTATTAATCATTTTAACTAATACATATTGAAGACTTTGTCACTGTTTTCAATAAAAAAAAAATTAAGCCTAAAAATAACCATGTACAATAAGTAAAATTACTTCATTCACTTACAGACACATGGAAGAAATTTCCCCAGATACATAGCCAGTTAGTAGCAGACCTGGGATTTGACCTGGAATTTGCAATATGACTCTAAAGCCCAGTTTGTAATGTATTCTTCTATCTCCTGTCACACTGAACTGCTTTGTAGCCCAAAGCTTAACTGCTTAGAATCATGGAATAGAGGTTGAGCACTAAATCCAAACTCTGTAAGATGGGGCCCTGCTGGTGACATAAAAGGATTCACAGACACAACCTGAAATGAGAATTAAGAGAATTTAATGTGAGATGAGCTCTAGGAACTCCTTTGTCTATTCCAAAACATATTTAACAAAATTTGGGCATTCTAACGCCCTGAAAATACTGAGTATAATTGGATATTCCAGTAAAATATAGAAAGGGATGAGGTATGCTTCATTGTCATAGTTGTCACTAACTTTCATCAACTGCCATAGACAACACATCAAAATTTAACTGTTAAAAGGTTACTTTTTTTTTTTTTTTTAAGATTAGGAGCTTATTATTTCTTTTATTTCTTTCCATTTTGCTTCTCTGACCCTCAGACACAAAATGCTGAATTAACCACATGCCTCAGTAACTCACTGATGATCTGGGCAAAACTGCTCTTTTGTTTTAATTTGATTCTCTTTTGGCCAAATTCCTTAGTCTCATTTCTCTATACATCAAAAAAAAGGCAACCATTTTAATGTTATAGACACAAAGGTAGGTAGGTAAGCAGATTAGATAGACTCATAGTATCACTTGTTTAGTTTTGGGGTTTTTTTTTTCTTAATATTTATTTTATTTGTATACATTCTTATAAACCACGCATCTCCTCCCCCCTCCCCAACTCAACACGATGTTTCTAAGATTGACCTACATTGCTGGGTGCACATCTCCCTTAATTTCTCTAAATATGTCACAGTGTTTCTTCAGTGCACATTTTAGCTTCCAAGGCCCTTTTCTAGAAGCTCTGGGCCAAAATAATTACAAGCCACTCATCTAGAATAATTCAACATAACAAAGCAGAAATCTTTTATATAAAATTAAGTAAACAAAGCATTTTTGTGGTTTTTAGCTTACTTATATGACATGCTAAAATAAGAAATGAAAGTTAAGATTTATTCAGTTCTGGTGAATTAAAATAACTTTAAAGTGGTTTTTCCATTATAGAACCAGGTTTATAAGGCACTTGTTTTTCGACATGCAAAGTTCTGAGAGAAAAGGGTCATTATATGTATTATTTTATGGACATTCATGTCATTTTTAGAGTGTTACTTTGAGAATTAAGCATCCTAGTTATGAACCAACTATATCCAGGTATGCTTAAAATTTGAATAAACTAGATTAAAAAAAATGATTTAAATTCACCAAATTTTGACCAATCAGGCCTTGGTGGGAAAAAAAAAAGGATGATTAAATCCCCATGTACATGTTTTTTGTTTGAATTTAGACTAGTGTTCATCATTGTTTTAGAATGTATTTTAAAAATAATATCTCAAATAACATATGGCTAGGAGTACATGTTTTGTTTCCATTATATTATAAAAGGAAACAACTCTTTAAAAACATTAAGAAATTGACTGTGGATAAATTAAAAATTAACAGTAGTGCCAGGATTAAATGTTATTGAGTCCACTAGACCATGGGTTCCTAAGGAGATATTAGATTCTTATCTAATGCCTCCAGCATATAGGAGGCACACCACTTCACACAGTGACGCTTGCTAATGGAAAACAATTTAGCCTCCTTAGTAATATTGCTCATGAGACTATTCAGATTTTAGTAAAGAGCAAAAAATGTACAAAATGATGAAAAGGAAGTACGTAATCTTCAGGAATATAGTATTTAATGGTGGAGATAAACTAACATACAGTCAAAATAAGTCTTAGAAAGTGAAACTGAATTTACATACACATGTGCAGAGTGTTGTGTATGGTATTTCAAGTAGAGTATAATATTAAAACTAGTACCAATTCAGACACATGCAATTCATTATGTACAGGCTATCCCATCATGAGTAAGACATAGCTATAATAAGCTTATAAATGCTAATTTTGTATATAAAGATGACACTCCAGACCTCACAATTTTTAGGTTTACTTTTTATTTTTCTAGGAAGAGTGAGGTAATGTAAGCCTTTTCACAAACCTGTCTCTGTTGTAAATTTATACATTACTTTATTTTGATGAGATACCGTTTGAAAGAATTTTGAAACCAACAGTCACATATAAGCATGTGACCCCAAGGGGATTAAACCTGATGAATTCATATCATTTGTGTCCTACTTCAGTGAAGTGCCTTTCCAGCTACTGATGTCTGCTTAGTAATTAATTTTCTTATTCCATTAATGTGTAATCTGTGCCTATCAGTTCCAGGCACTCTAACCAGAGCCAGAGGAAAAAAAACATAGAATTTGCTTTTATTATAGTACTTAAAATGAGAGAAAAGGCAAATATATAATATAGTAAGATGAGAAAACATTAATTAAAGGCAAAAGTAATTTAGGAAAGTGAGTGATCACAACTGGCTAAACTGATAAGAGGATTTCTTGGAAGAGGTCATATTTAAGCTTATAATGAGAGTTTTATGTCATAGAACACGATATAATAGAATATATTAAGATCTCAGTTATCTCCATAAGTTCAGTTCAGTTCAGTCACTCAGTCATGTCCGACTCTTTGTGACCCCATGAACCGCAGCACGCCAGGCCTCCCTGTCCATCACAAACTCCCAGAGTCCACCCAAACCCATGTCCATTGAGCAGGTGATGCCATCCAATCATCTCATCCTCTGTCGTCCCTTTCTCCTCCTGCCCTATCTTTCCCATCATCAGGGTCTTTTCAAATGAGTCAACTCTTCGCATCAGGTGGCCAAAGGTATTGGAGTTTCAGCTTCAACATCAGTCCTTCCAATGAACACCCAGGACTGATCTCCTTTAGGATGGACTGGTTGGATCTTCTTGCAGTCCAAGGGACTCCCAAGAGCCTTCTCCAACACCACAGTTCAAAAGCATCAATTCTTCGGCACTCAGCTTTCTTTATAGTCCAACTCTCATATCCATACATGACCCCTGGAAAAACCATAGCCTTGACTAGATAGACCTTTGTTGACAAAGTAATGTCTCTGTTTTTTAATATGCTGTCTAGGTTGGTCATAACTTTCCTTTCAAGGAGTGAGCATCTTTTAATTTCATGGCTGCCATCACCATCTGCAGTGATTTGGAGACCAAAAAATTAAGTCAGCCAGTTTCCATTGTTTCCCCATCTATTTGCCATGAAGTGATGGGACCGGATGCCATGATCTTAGTTTTCTGAATGTTGAGCTTTAAGCCAACTTTTTCACTCTCATCTTTCACTTTCATCAAGAGAGATGGTAAAGAGGTCTGCAGACTAGGAAATTTGAAGTATGCAGGTAGCAAGTTAACTTATGCAAATAAACCATCTTAACTAGGATCTCTCACTAGGGTTCCAGAGCTGAACCACAGAACATAGAAAATGTCTAAGTGATTATTTTACTTATCTCGATGAGTATCATTTGAATGCATAGGTGAAAAGATAATTCATAACCTCCAAAAATGCCTTATTGCAACAGAACTTAATTATCTCATGATATTCCCATCAAGAAATAAACAGTGCCTGATAGTTATATTTACTGACGGATACATCTATATTTATCTATATTTTATATCCATATCTCTATATGCAAATATTTATATAACTATTTTTGCTGTTGTTCTTGTTTAGTCGCAAAGTAGCTTCTGATTCTTTTGCGACCTTATGGACTGTAGCCCGCCAGGCTTCTCTGTCCATGGGACTTCCCAGGCAAGAATACTGAAGTGGTTTGCCATTTCTTTCTCCAGAGGATATTCCCAACCCAGGGTTAAAATCTGCATCTCCTCATTAGCAGACAGGTTCTTTACCACTGAGCCACCAGGGAAGCCCCTACATATCTATATCCATCTACATACGTATATATTTGTATATACCAACTCATTTGTTCTTTCTTTTTTTCTCTTTCTTTCTAGAGAGAGACACAGAACTTATCTATTAATAATGAGAAACATGACTACTGAGTTTACCAGATACAGAGCAGCATTTTCAATCCCTGAAGGCAGACCTGCATATGAAGACTGCTTATTACCAGAAAGATTTTTTTTGAAGTAGAAAATAATAGTACCATTGAGTCATAAGGACTTGATTTATTTCTCCCCCTAAATAGAGACAGTCTCCATACAAAACCTGGATGATTATCTGTGGCCCAGAGCACATTCTCTCCCCTGAGCGTTAGCCATGGTACCACTGTTTGCTTCTCTCTCTCATTTTATTCCTCTCCAGAAAATCTCTCTTCCCACTGAATCATTCTGTCTTGGATATCTCCCATACATTTTACGCTAAAAATATGTTTGACTTAAAAACTTTTAGAATCATATGGCTTGTATGTTTTAAAGGAGGAGATGCTCTTCCCAAGGGCTTAAAATATTATAAAATTTCTAAGTGCATATCACATTTTAGATGTGATCTTGCTGATATATTTCAAGCATTTCATACAGTTCCTACTTTGATCTTTCCCTTCACAACTGAACACACAGTTGACAGGCTTAGGTTTAATGAGCATCCATTTGAGTCAGAATAGTCTCTATTTTCAACTTTTTTAATGAGTTCCAACTTTTACCTCAAGTGTATCAAGGTTAGGAGATCTGTATTTCTCTTCTTTAGAACCAGAACCTTCACTTTCTGTATTTTTATTCATTTAATATTATGAGCAGAGGAAAATGCAATAAGATAGTGGTTTTAAATTTTCATGGGCAGAATGATTCATTATTCAAAAGACACGTAATGGAGAACTATTGCACTTGAAATGTACTGAGTACCAAGAGACCCGCTTGCTTGTTCCCCCCTTTCCTCCAGCCTCTGCTGCAAAAAATTTCTAAGGTATTGAAACATTTGTGATACCTTGCTATGGGGTTTAAAAACCACTGCAAAGACAGGTGACCGATACAGATACTTAGATTGACAGATGAGATAAGAAGCCATCTGGTCTGTAGTGCAGAGTACGTGTTTTCTTTTGCTGTTGTAACAAAACAGAGTCAACTTTAGACACTTAAACAATAAAAATGTATTATTTTACAATTCTGTAGGCTAGAAGTGGGCTTCCCAGGTGGCCCAGTGGTAAAGAATATGCCTGCCAATGCAGAAGACACAGATTCAATTCCTGGGTGGGGAAGATCCCCTGGAGAAGGAAATGATAACCCTCTCCAGTATTCTTGCCTGGAAATCCCATGGACAAAAGAGCCTGATAGGCCACATTTCATGGGGTCATAAAAGAGTAAGCACAGCTTAGCAACTAAACAACAAAAAGGCTAGAATCTGAATACAAAGCTCACTGAGCTAAAATCAAGGACTTCATTTCTTTCCAGAGGCTCTAGGAATTGGAAAACATTTCTTTGATCCCTTGGATCTTGGCACAATTCAATTCCTAACATTTGTAGGAGTGAGATCCCCATTTTCTTGCTGACTATCAGTTGAGAGTCCTTTCAAGCTTCTAGATGCCTTGGCTGATGTCCCGCTTCTTCCATCTTCAACACCATCAGCAGAGGTTCCATCTCTTTTATGTTTTCTTTCTCTTCATCTTTTTAACTCAACCAGGAAAGGTTCTTCACCTTTAAGGATTCATGTGATGAGGTTGGGTCAACAGGATAATATAGGATAATCTCTCAATCTCAGGATAACCTCAAAGTCTGTACTCATGATCATAACTTAAAATAATGTCTGTCATGCAAGATAGCATTCACAGGTTCCAGGGATTAATGTGTGGACACCTTTGTAGGGGGAGAGGTCATTATTTCACTTATCACAAGCAGTGTTTATAGAGTTATTTGCATTTTCTTTTAAGAAGTTTTGACCAACAGGCAAGGCTACTAAGAAATATTCTGGTAAGTCATTTTTTATTCAAATTGCTTCTTTAATCAGTTTTTAATGAATGAATATCATTCTAAACTTCAAGGCTTTGCATATCACAGTTTGTATAGTTATACCTCGTTTTTCAGTTAATTCCTAGAAGAGAATCTTATGCCTCTATATATAATATTTCAGTTGGACATAAGTGGGAGAATCTCACAATTTCCCCATGTACCATTAACATAATAAAGGGGGCTGTATTTTAGAGTGTGGACTACCTGACTGATCAATAAATTATCATCTAGCTTGCCAGCAATTTGCCCATAAAACACATACACACAAAACAAACATAAGGAGCTACTGAAGTGAAAGAACTGACCCACAGTCAGGCTGACCAGAGTTTTGAATACTTTAGTCTGAAGGACTAAATTTTGACGTACTTATTTAAATCTAATTGGAAATTCAGATCTCTATACAGTCATTTATCCTTAAGTTCTAAGCCATTGCATTTCATCTGTTATTTATGACCTCATTTAGATTTCAGAAAAAATCCAATACTTCATGACACATCTTAATTTATACTTTACCTTTAAGATCTGGCTACTCTTTGAGCCAAGAGCACATTTATTCAAGTGCACAGGAGTTATGAACTACCACCAAAGGTGAATAAATGCACTCACACAATGAAGATAGAGTTATTAGTCCACTTGGTGTCTGAATGGTGATTTGAATAGTGATAAAAATGATACTACTCCTTCTTATAGTTCCAAGGCAGAATATTCCTATGGGATCATGATTTTTGGCTAGTCACTTCCCAAAACACCAAGAGTAGCAGAGGAAGATGGGGATACTTAATAGCTATCCTGGTGTTCCTTCTGCTAGTTCTAGTCACTGGAGGCTGGTGTGACTGCTAGCCAAGACAGAACTTCTATAAAACCCAGCTGCAAAACACTACACATACTTAATGTGTTAATAATGGAGAAAAAAAACTTCAAGTTTCTTTTCTCTCTCACTTGGGATTCTAAAGGGCAATAGGGCAGCTACCAGAAAAACATCCAGAGGCACAAATCTAGTAGCACAGAATTCAAAACATACATTTCACCAATGGAAGACCAAGATGTATTTTCTTTGTATTCTCTAGGGTCAGGCTATTTCTCAAATGCCAATTCCCATCACAGTGGGAACCTCTGGCAATTATGAGTGTTCTGCATTCAGCTAAGGTATTTGTGTTCAAGAAACTGAAAGAATGCAAGTATCCTAGTCTGCTAGTGTCAATCACTATTCCCCACTCCACAGGGATTTACTCAAAGGAGAATACAGCTTTCAGTCTCCCTTTAGAGAAGTTTCTCTCTCAATGCCAGAGATTCTTGACTGTTGTCTAAACTCCTAATAAGCAATATAGGGAAAAATAATAGCATATTTCTGAAAATGGAGAATGTTTATAAATAACAACTTTCAGTTCAGTTCAGTTCAGTCACTCAGTCATGTCCGACTCTTTGTGACCCCATGAATCGCAGCACGCCAGGCCTCCCTGTGCATCACAAACTCCCGGAGTTTACTCAAATTCATGCCCATCGAGTCGGCGATGCCATCCAGCCATCTCATCCTCTGTCGTCCCCTTCTCCTCCTGCCCTCAATCTTTCCCAGCATCAGGGTCTTTTCCAATGAGTCAACTCTTCGCATGAGGTGGGCAAAGTATTGGAGTTTTAGCTTCAGCATCAGTCCTTCCAATGAACACCCAGGATTGATCTCCTTCAGGATGGACTGGTTGGATCTCCTCGCAGTCCAAGGGACTCTCAAGAGTCTTCTCCAACACCACAGTTCAAAAGCATCAATTCTTTGGTGCTTAGCTTCCTTCACAGTCCAACTCTCACATCCATATGGAAATTCTAAGAATTTATGGTCCAATTCTCACATCCATGAGGAAAACAACAGAATGGGAAAGACTAGAGATCTCTTCAAGAAAATTAGAGATACCAAGGGAACTTTTCATGCAAAAATGGGCTCAATAAAGGACAGAAATGGTATGGACCTAACAGAAGCAGAAGATATTAAGAAAAGGTGGCAAGAATACACAGAAGAACTGTACAAAAAAGATCTTCATGGTCCAGATAATCACAATGGTGTGATCACTCACCTAGAGCCAGACATCCTGGAATGCGAAGTCAAGTGGGCCTTAGAAAGCATCACTATGAACAAAGCTAGCAGAGGTGATGGAATTCCAGTTGAACTATTTCAAATCCTGAAAGATGATGCTGTGAAAGTGCTGCACTCAATATGCCAGCAAATTTTGAAAACTCAGCAGTGGCCACAGGACTGGAAAAGGTCCGTTTTCATTCCAATCCCTAAAAAAGGCAATCACAAAGAATGCTCAAACTACCGCACAATTGCACTCATCTCACATGCTAGTAAAGTAATGCTCAAAATTCTCCAAGCCAGGCTTCAGGAATATGTGAACCAAGAACTTCCAGATGTTCAAGCTGGTTTTAGAAAAGGCAGAGGAACCAGAGATCAAATCACAACTTTGGATAAGGTTAAATCACAGAACTCACTGAATATAAAGCAAAAACACAACATGTCTTTGGAAATAACACAGTTCAAAGGTATTCTGTGCCTGGATTTAACGAATCTCACAAGTACAATAAGTACATTAGTGAATGCATCATCATGTTCAGAGAGCTTGATCCATTTCCTAACAGCAAGAATGACAAAACAACCTCCTGGTCCCAAAAGGTCAAATTCCGGGGCATATTACAAAACCTTTTGCAGATTCACCTCTTGACAATTGCATTTTAGGAATGATTAAATCAAACTGTCACCATACAGAGAGGAAAAATAACAAGTTCCCTGGTAAACCAATCATAGCTGAGAGAAGAATAGGCTATGGTATGATCTTAGAAACTGAAGTAGTTTTAATGCATTATGGAGTCTACCATTAGCACAAGATGAGAATGAAGGAGTAATTATCAAAATCCAAACACCGATTATTTTCCATTCACTGAGCAAAAGTACTTCTCATATTCTGATGTGAGAAAGCACAAGAATTTTTTTTTTAAGTTAGATTATGCTAGAATTTTACAAACAGTAGTCACCATTAGCACTTAAAGAACTTTTTTCTTTAAGAAACAGAACTGAACACTAGCTACACCACCATCAACCAGGTACCTGGAGATAAGTGTACAAATACCAACCAACTTCATGAACAGATGGAAGGTCTGAAATTTCTATGCCCTTTGTACTTGGTAACTGACATAATTGCTTACTTCAGTGCACAGTTGCAGGGAAGAAATCAGACTCTTTTCACTTGTGCAAACTTACACTGACTCATTTGTGAAAGCCCAAACCATCCTATACTGAAATAGTTTTGGAATACTCTTATATCTATGGAAAATCTACTTGGCTTGCAAAGTCCATATGAGCCTTGCATACAAATTCTGTATGTTTTCATTGCTTCCACAACCATTTTCTCTCCTCCCATTACATTATAGATTGAGAGCACATAAGTAAGCACTGCCAATAAATAATTTCAGTATAATATGTGTTAGCATTTCCTCACAAATTAACGTTCCCCTGAAGAAGCAAACACAGTAGAAAGGACAGGCAGAATGCATCACACTCACTTAGTTTCATTGCATCGTTTTATTTAGGGCTCCAAGCCGATCCCCTTAGTGTAGCTATAATTTCTTTTGGTCTTACCAATGTACATTGGGTTAATGAGGTCAACTTGATCACTGTATAGTACCCTAAACCCACTGCATCTCTTAAAAAAACATAATTCTCTGGTGACAAGAAGGAAATAGAAAACAGATTTACATGAATCAAACTGAGATCTGGAAGCATTTTAGATTTTTCCTTTCCTGATTCTCCATGTATATTTGATAATAAAAAATTTATCTCAGGTTGGCTTCCTCTGCTAAATCTCCTGCCCCCACTTTAACTCAGGCTATTATTATTTCTAACCTGGATTATGGCAGCAATCCAGCCAATCCATCTGCCTTCAGTCTGTTTCTGTATTTACTCTATCATCTACACTTATAAAATTATGTGTAAAGCACAGATTGGATTTTTTTTCTATCCTGTTCAAATCTTATGATGGCCTGACTAGTTAACTGCATGCTAATTAACAGTATTAAATGTCCCTTGGGCAAAATAACTTCTGAGCATCCAACAGGGAATCATGGAACCCACTCTGAGCTGTGTGGACTTAGAATCCTCAGGAGAAAACTTTATCATGGTGTACAATAGGAGTCCAGATAGACACAGAGATGTCTGATGAATAGGAAGACCATACAGTAACCTGGTTTTAAGAAGGGCCAACTGTGGCCCTGAGAAAAAAGCCCCCAGAAGGATGAATTTATGAAGGCAGACTATGAGCAACAGCAGAGACAGGAATTTGCTAACAACTACTCACGATATTTTGAAATGCACAGTAAGGCCAAACTTGAGTCCACTAAATCCAGCTCTGTGCCCCACCCTCAAAGCATCTACGCAGTCTACAAGGATGAGCAACATATAGTAAAACCCATATAATTATGTCAATGTGAGTCTCAAAATACCTAAGACTGGGCATCTTCCTTTCTTACTCAAGCATTTAAAAAAAAAGTTCTTTCTATACTGTAAGCCTGAGAGAATTACACAGTTGAGATAAGCAGAAAAGATGGGAAGGAAATCTACAGATGGAAATGGAGAGAATACAGATATGCATGGTATTCATATATTGGTGTAAACAAATTCATAGATTCATCAAGAGATAGATATATAGGATCATTGGCAGATGTATTAAATATCCTGGGATAGAGAGATAAAGAAAATTGAGACCAAAAGTCATAGATGTGTCACTATGGAAACATGTTTAAGTCATACCTGGCCATTTTTTAAAATGTCTAAGGAGATACAAGTTGTCGTTGTTGTTCAGTCAGTAAATTGTGTCCAACTCATTGTGACCTCCTGAATTGCAGCACACCAGGCTTCCCTGTTTTTCACTATGTCTTGAGTTTGCTCAAACTCAAGTCCATTGAGTCAGTGATGCCATCCAACCAACTCATCCTCTGGCGCCCCCTTCTCTCTTGCCCTCAATCTTTCCCAGCATCAGGGTCTTTTTTCAATGAGTCGGCTCTTGCCATCAGGTAGCCAAAATATTGGGGCTTCAGCTTCAGCATCAGTCCTTCCAATGAATATTCAGTGCTTAGTTACTCAGTCGTGTCCAACTCTTTGTGACCCCAAGGGCTGTTGCCTGTCAGGCTCCTCTGCCCATGGGGATTCTCCAGGCAAGAATACTGGAGTGGGTTGCCATGCACTCCTCCAGGGGATCTTCCCAACCCCGGGATCAACCCCAGGTCTCCCATATTGCAGGTGGATTCTTCAACTATCTGAGCCACCAGGGAAGCCCTGCATATTCAGGGTTGATTTCCTTTAGTGCTAACTGGTTTGATCTCCCTGCCGTCCAAGAGACCTTCAAGAGTCTTCTCCAGCACCACAGTTTGAAAGAATAAATCCTACGGCACTCAGCCTTCTTTATGGTCTAACTCTCACATCCGTGAAAAATCATAGCTTTGACTATATGGACCTTTGTCAGCAAAGTGATGTCTCTGCTTTCTAATACATTGCTTAGGTTTGGCATAGCTATTCTTACAAGGAGCAAGTTTCTTTTAATTGTTTGGTGGCAGTCACCATCCTCATTGATACTGGAGCCCATGAAAATGAAATCTGACACTGTTTCCACATTTTCCCTATCTATTTGCCATGAAGTTATAGAAGGAGATGCCATAATCTTTGTTTTTTGAATGCTGTGTTTTAAGCCAGCTTTTTCACTCTCCTCATTCACCTTCATCAAGAGAGGCCTTTAATTCCTCTTCATTTTCTGCCATTAAAGTGGGTTGGATGAGGGTGGAGTGGGAGAGAGGTTCAAGAGGCAGAGGAATATGTATATTATGGCTGATTTACATTGTTGTATGGCAGAAACCAGCACAACATTGTAGAGCAATTATCCTCCAATTAAAAATACATTAAAAAAAAAAAGACTGTCTCATTACACACACACACACACACACACACACACACACACACACACACATGCACAAAGCTCCTTAATGTTACCATATTAATATTACCACAATACTCCTTAATAACTATGCCCTTCTTCCACCTCTAATTTCTGGCACATTGACACATTTACCATTTTCACTTTGAGGTTGAATAAACACACACAGTTATAGAAAAAAAATAGTTTCTATATCTATTATCTATACCTGTATGAAATCTATTTTTAAAAATCACTTAGCTGAAGAATGTCATTGCCTTTACTAATCAATTTGGAAAATATTGTTATATTGCTGTCTTTACTTTCTTATTATTCTAGTTGACTGTATATGCAGAGGCTACTTTTGTCTTTGTTTTGCACTAAATGTTGGTTGGTGGGTTGGCTTTGAAGAAGACTGAAGTTTGACATAAATATAATTTGGTACACCAGTCTCAAGAATTTCTCTTAATTACTGTCCAAAAGCAATCACTGAACTGCATTTCAATAAGAGCTATCAAATCTGAAAGAAGAGACTGTATTATATTCTGAAGTGACAGCAAAAAGCCAAAATAGTTTCTATCCAACAGGAACCCCCTTGCTGCATGTTGCTAATGATTGGCACAAGACTGGTAAATTCTTTCACAGCTAATGTTTATTACAACATTTCATAATTCACAGTTTAAATATTTAAAAGTTAAGCTACAATATTTGTAATAGTTTATATTTATAGCAATCAAACCATTGTGAATATATTTTAGGGGATTACATAGTTAAGTTAAGAGCATTGCATTTGAAAGAGTGATAATCAAACTACTAAATTTTTGAGACACTTTTTACTTCTCATTAACTTTGAATGATTATAGGAAGAAGAACTGTAGCAAGGAACAGAAGTGAATAGTGTAATTATAGGAACCTTTGCCCTACCTGGCTCTGTTCACCACACACAGTGTGTTCCTTGTGCTCCTATAGGCACCAGAATGTAAATATGCTCTGACTGTCCTTATTTCTTTACCTTGCTGGGAAAGGTAAAATTTAATAGAATGTTTAAATTCTCCAGAAACGGTTTTCACAAATAGAGCTGTAGCTTTTGTTTCTATGACATATGGTCAGTCAAATAGTCCACATATATTTTTCAATGTAGGTTTCTGAACACTGACTTTAAAACAAAGTAAAATGTAGAGTTGATCTCAAGATGTGAAAATATATTTTTTTTGTAGTGTTCCACATCTACTGAATCTATTGTGTTGATAAGATTTATGTGGTATAGGAATATTTTTTCAATGTTGGCAGAGAAAATGTATGCCGATACTACCATTAGTTCATTTTTAATTGTACAATACTGCTTATAAGTAAAGTGATAATGTACTCAAATTGTTTCTATTATTACAGAATTATTTTCTAGCAAATTAGATGTAATATTCAGCACTTCTGGTACTGTGGATTCTAGTGTGTATATCATTCTGCATTTCTAAATGTAAAACTTTCCAAAGTAAATATCTTTCTTTGCTCAACTATACTTGGCATAGGAAATAATATATTTGGTTTCCTTTCCATGATTTTTTTCTTCCCACTTTGATCTTCTTCCATTAGCTTGGTGGCATCTATTGCATTGGCAGGTAGGATTTGGGTGATAGGAATACAAATAAAAGTGAAGCAACTTGCAAAATTTCTTAAAGAAATTATTTTAAAAACTCATGGCTCATTCTATGGTCTTAAAACAAAGCACCTTTGTATTTGAATTGCTGGATTGTTTGAAAGAAGTTTTAATGTTTTACACAGTTTTATATTTTTTCTTTAAAATTCAAATCATAGTTTATATCATAAACAATAAGTAAAATAAAAAAATGATAGAAGGGTAATTTCTTGTTCCAAACTAGATAAAGATATATGGTTTGAAATGAGAGAGCTCTGAAAGAAAACTAAGAAAATTAGATAACTATCTAAGGCCACAAATGCCTTCAAAACCTTCCCCACCCGTCTTCAGTCCCCAGGCTGCCTACTAATGTTAGGAGAGGATAACAAAGAACCAGTGGTTCAAAAGGAACCTAACTGCACAAGAACTGATGTTTCACTTCTTATATTGGAGCTTGTAAGGAGAGTCTCAAGAATGAATGCCATGGTTCGAATTGGCAGAAAGAGATTTCTACTGCCTCTAAATCTTTCTTGCATTCAGAGTATAACAAGAATTGTAATCTTCCTTCACTTTCAACTCAAGAAGAGCAAACAGACAAGTAAAGCCTATTTATTTGGGATGGGGAGGGAGGAGAAAGTCCAAATGTTCACAGTGATAAAGCCCACAGAAACCAAAACTTGAGCTAATAGAAGTCCATGATTAAAACTCAGTGGGAATTACACACCACAGCAGAAGTCAGGAAAATGCTTGGTGACACAAAGATGGCACATCTTCTCTCTATCTGAGAATAATGTCTGAGCCCTTAAATGATATTCCTTATTTATCCCAACAGAGCTATTTTCCTTTGCCTTGTTTCAGACTCAGAGGTTTATTTACAGGACTGCCTCATTTTGGCAGATTCTGTCGCCATCTGGACCATGGTTGGCTTTGAACAATAAGAAGCATTGAAAAAAGATAATAGAGAGAAGTCAGTCAATGTATTTACTTATATGCCCCACCTACTCTCTCAGTACCTCACCCCACTCGATCTGTTGCCTGCCAAGACAAACTGTGGCAGTGGCTGCCTTCCTTTTATAACCTATGACTATTTTCACTGGCTTCCTTTGTTGCCTCGCCTGTTCCCTCTTTGTGTATAGGGATAGTAACTATGCCCACCTCTTTAGAATCCCTCAGTCACTCGTCTTCTCTTATTGTTATTTCTAAGGCTTTGACTGTATGGTTCATAACAAACTGTGGAAAACTCTTTAAGAGATGGGAATACCAGATCATCATACTTGTCCCCTGAGACACCTGTATGCGGGTCAAGAAGCAACAATTAGAACCTTATATGGAACAACCGACTGGTTCACAATTGAGACAGGAGTATGACAAGGCTGCTCACTGTCACCCTGTTTATTTAACTTATATGCAGAGCACAGCATGCAAAATGCCAGAATCAAGCTGGAATCAAGATTGCCTGGAGAAATATCAATAACCTCAGATATGCAGATGATACCACTCTAATGACAGGAAGTGAAGAGGAACTAAAGAGCCTCTTGATGAGTGTGAAAGAGGAGAGTCAAAAGAAAAAAAGAAAGAAAAAAAAAAAAACGGGCTTAAAACTCAATATTAAAAAAAGAAGAAGAAGAAGAAAGAGGAAAAAAAAAAAAAACCTAAGATCATGCCATCTGGTTCCATCACTTCATGGCAAACAGAAGGGGAAAAGGTGGAAGCAGTGACAGATTTCCACTTCTTGGGCTCAAAAATTACTGAAGATGGTGACTGCAGCTATGAAATTAGCAGATGATTGCTTCTGGGAAGGAAAGCTATGACAAACCTAGACAATGTATTAAAAAGCAAAGACATCACTTTGCCAACAAAGGTCTGTCTAGTCAAAACTACGGTCTTTCCAGTAGTCATGTATGGATGTGAGAGTTGGATCATAAAGAAGGCAGAGGGCCAAAGACTTGATGCTTTCCAACTGTGGTATTGGAGAAGACTCTTGAGAGCCCCTTGGACTGCAAGGAGAACAAACCAGTCCACCCTAAAGGAAATCAGTCCTGAGTATTCACTAGAAGGGCTGATGCTGAAGCTGAAGCTCCAATACTTTGGCCACCTGATGCAAAGGGCTGATTCACCGGAAAAGAACTAGATTCTGTGAAAGATGGAAGGCAGAAGAAGAGGGTGACAGAGGATGAGATGGTAGGATGGCATCTCTGTTTCAGTGAACATGAACTTGGGCAAACTCTGGAGATGGTGAGGGACAGGGAGGCCTGGAGTGCTGTAGTCCGTGAAGTCGCAGAGTTGTACATGACTTGGAAACTGAACAACAACCTTGTCTATACTTCTATAAATAATCTTATCTTCATACTCTATTTCTTTGAGTGTGCCGTTTGTCACCTGATCTTGAGTTTTACCCTCTGGCAAAAATAGAAGGAAAACGTGAGGCAGAAATTACTAAAACTGATTAAATATTTGCCTCTAAAATATAGAATCTATGAGATTCCTTAGAACCAGTAGATGATTTTTCCATCAATAGAGAAAGTGCTAAACAAAAACTAAGTAAAATTGTATTAGACATATTAAAAAAATTCTCATTTTGTACACTGGGGTTTATGGCCTTTAAAATTCAACCAGCTATGTACAAAGATGTGCTACAATTTTCTTTTGAAAGCAATTTCAAAAAATAAACTTCTATTCCTTCCCCAAAATGTAATTATAAAGGAATTCTCTAAGGTCTTATAATTGAAAATTAGTCTCAAACGAAATAGTCACAGACTAATTTTCTTAACTATTCTATAATTGATTTGTAAAACTGATATCAGAGCTTATTCATACACTAAAGGAGTAATTTTTAATCTAGAAGTATTACAGATGTAATTATTATTTTCAGCATGAACTAGTTTACATTTATAAGCCATGATTTTACTAGGCTTTATTTAATTATAGGCTTCTCCAATGACTCAGTGGTAAAAAAAAATCCACCTGCCAATTCAGGAGAGGCAGGTTTTATACCTGGGTCAGGAAGATCCCCTGGAGAAAGAAATGGCAACCCACTCCAGTATACTTGCCTGGAAAATCCCATGGATAGAGGAGCCTGGTGGGCTACACTCCATGAGGTCGCAAAGAGTTGGACACACCTTAGTGACTAAACAGAAGCAGCAACAGCATTCAATGTAGGACTCAAAGATTGAAAATTAAATACAAACTGTCTTAAAATTCAATATCTTCTAGCTGTGTCCAGTCTTTTAAAGGAGATCTGTTGAGTACACATGCAAGTGTGTATTTGTTTCTCTGTGTGTAGCCATTTGGGCAAAACTCAAATAGAGTAAGTCCAAAGAAATCCATGACAATACACATCATAATGTAACTTCTAAAAACTAAAGACAAGAAAAAATTCTTGAAAGCAGCAGAAAGAAATGATGCATTGCTTATTTGAAACACCAATTCGAACGACAGAGGATTTCTCATCTGAAACCATAAAGGCCAGGAAATAGTGGCACACCATTTTTCAAGTGCTGAACAAAAGTAACCCCAGATTTCACATCTGATGAAAATATCCTTCAGGATAAAGATAGTCTCAGATGAATGGAAACTGAAATAATTTATCCCTAGAAACTCTATCATTAAGAAATAACTAAAGGAAACTATAAACAGTAAGGAAATAATCAGAGAAGTTCTTTCAGAACTTGAGGGAAAAAAAGAAGGAACACTGAAATGGATGAAAACAAGTATAAATACAAAAGACTATCTTTTTTTCTCATGATTCTTATGACATATTTGATGAATGAAGAATAAATTAGAATGCCACATGATGCGGTGCTCAGTGCATGCAGAAGAAACACCAAGGGCTACTATATTTTAAAAGTAGGGAGGGTAAAGGAATCTAAATGAAGGTAAATTTTCCATACTTCACTTGAAATGATAAAACATCAAACCAGTAGGCTATAAGTTTTATAAGTATACAATAACACATTGAAAGGCCACCGAGAAACTATACAAAGATTTTACACATATAAATAAGCACACTTAAAAAAAAAATAAATCAAGATGAGCCTTTTATTTTCTCTTTTAGGTGTTAAAATACAACAGTCAAGTGGAATAAGGGAGAGATATCTAAATGTTTCTTTTATAGGCAATGTATACAGGGGCTGAGGTGCCCTAAGTAGTTGACTTTGGGGTTAGAGTTATACTTGGCCTCCATAAGGCCAGATTCAAAACTGAAGGCGGTTCCCACAAGAGTGCACACTGGGCAACACGTAATCCTAATTATGTTATTAAACTCAATTATAAAAATTCAATAAATAAAAGATAGTCTGACAAAAACCTTTACTGCATTTACAGAAATTAGGGAAGAAAAAGCCTGGTTCATGGTTTGCTACTACGGGTAACAACTATGGAATGTGTTATGCTGAAGGCTTCTGACTCATTTGAAGTACATAGGACAGGAAATACAGTGTAGGGAAGATAATAACAATTTGTTTTCTATCAATATATCTTCAAGGAGCTTTTCCTGTATCATCTAATAATGTAATTGTCTCACAAAACTGTATGACAAGATATTTTAGCCTCATTTTATAAAAGGTATAATATATTTGAGACTTTAACATGTAACTATTATATATTATATATAACAATATATAACTATAATATAATTGAGAATTTAATGTCTTGGATAAAATCATTTAGCCCCATATGACCGAATCAAAATATACATCTGGTCTAACTTTCACAGATCTTGCTAATTAGTAGGATTACCAGCTGGACTGAGCAAAGGATCTGGGTTGGTTAGAAAGGCATAATCTCTCTACCACTTCCTTCCTCCTATAGTATGCAGCATGGACTTGTTTAGTCCACAATTAAGAAACCTTTATCTTACCCAATTTTTAAATTATAAGAATGGACAAATTTTTAAAATAAAATAAAACATGACTTGGTGACTGAGATCATAAGGAGGTTTTTTAAATGAATTAAACGCAGAAGGTCAAAACAAAAAGAGGATTATGCAATGAATTTTTGTTAAAATATTAGTCTGTTTGTCTTTATTACTTTCTAAATGATGAATCTTGTAAGAAAGTGATGTATGTCCACTATTCATATTTGTTCTGAGAAATTATTTTTCCCAGTGTTTAAGAATATAGGCTCAAAGTCAACTGACATGGATGATCCATCATCTGCTACTTCTTAACTGTACAACCTTGGGGAAGATATTTAAGCTATCTACAGTTTAGTATATTCATTGTAAACTGAATATAATCATTGGAGTGCTCAGAGATTAAATTAATGATATGTATAAAAAAAGTCCAGCAACTTCTTGGCAAAGTATTTCTTGGGGCAAAAAAAATATCAACTTTTTAAAATGAGTATCTGGCAAACAATGTCTGCTTAAAAACATGGATAGAAGATAATACTGACACGGTCATAGTCATGACCCCCCACTGGAAACTTGCTTCCACTTCTATCCACTCTTTGAAACCTAAACAAACAAATAAAAATCCAGCAAATAATTCATTATAGTCATTTGGGATCTGGGTGAAAGGGCATAGTGGGATCAAGAAAAATGCATCCCTACTTTGGAAAGAGTATTTCAAAGTCAATCCCCTACCTAATCTGAGTCAAGGCTATCTTGTGAAATCTAGAACTGCACATTGTTAACGAGTATTTTCATAACCTTTAAAGAAAACCAGTGTAGCAAAACATAAAATAGTCTGAAAATACAGTAGAAATATAATACTTACTCAATATTAGAAAGATAGACTCTTATTTGGAAAGAGGTGGAAAGGAAAAAAAAAAAGAAAAAGAAAAAAAAAAACCTGCAGCTTTTCTTACAGCTAAAGACCAAGGAATTCTATTGGAAGGACAGATGCTTAAGTTCTTAGTAACTTTGGCCACCTAATGCAAAGAACCAACACTTTGGAAAAGACCCTGATGCTGGTAAAGATTGAAGGCAAAAGGAGAAGGGGACAGAATCACCAACTCAATGGACATGAATCTGAGCAAACTCTGGGAGACAGTGAAGGACAGAGGACCCTGACATGCTGCAGTCTAAGGAATCACATGATTTAGTGACGGAACAACGTTTTATAATCTGTAAAAAAAACCAGTATAGCAAAACATAAAATAGTCTGAGAAAATACAGTAGATATATAATACTTATTCAGTATCAGAAAGATAGTCTTATTAGGAAGGAAATGATTGGGCGGGGGGCGGGGAAAGCTGCAGCTTTCTACAGCTAAAGACCATGGAATAAAAGATGAAAGTTAAGCCTCTTAGGTGGAATGCTATGAATTCCAACTGTGTACAGTGGAGGAGTTGACAGAAGACTAATTCCTGAGGGAAAAAGTGCTTTAAAAATTAAGCACTTAAATCAATATACCATTCTGGTTTAAAAAAAAGAGTGACATCTGGTAAGTGTATTTTTATTTTTTAATCAAATATAAAAACAAAGACCCTTTACAACTTTAAATGATCAGTGTTACCATGAGCAATTGGTGTATTTTATTTTTGTAAGGCACATATTGATTAAAAAATTATTTGTTTCTGGTAGTCACTTATCAGTTCAGTTCAGTTCAGTCACTCAGTCGTGTCCGACTCTTTGTGACCCCATGAACTGCAACATGCCAGGCCTCCATGTCCATCACCAACTCCAGGAGTTTACCCAAACTCATGTCCACTGAGTCGGTGATGCCATCCAATCATCTCATCCTTTGTCGTCCCCTTCTCCTCACAATATATTATTTTTATAAAGTATTCTCCAGTGATAGGATCCTTTGTCATTATAGAAAAGATCTTATGCATTTCAAACAATTTATAAACCATCAACTCTATAACAAGGGCCTAAATTTTTTTAGAACCCATTTAAAAAATTAAAACTTCAGGATTAGGACTTCCATTTTATTACACAATATATGTCAGGTTAATTAATTATTCTTGTCCATTCTCCAATATTCAACTACCATTGAAGTGTGAATTGTGAGTCATATTCACTTATTCATGTCCTAAGGAAACTACTTTTGTTAAATAAGGTTATGTAACAAAAATAAGAAAAATGTTTCCTCAAATTTGACTACTACTTAGTCCTTTCCAAGACTTTTAGTACAATATATTGTTCTTCATTTAAAGGTATTTCAAAATTGTGAGATACATGGGAAAATTCTTAAAGTTACTTGGATAGAAATTTCTCCTTAACATTTTTCAATTTTTTCTACTATAAATCTTAGTATGTGTTCTCTTTACTTGTATTAAATTTCATAAGTAAGAGAATAAATTTTCTATAAGAACATCTGAAGACAAATCTGAAATGAATTTTATTTTGAAGAACTATCAGTTACTACTGTGTTTGCTTAGAAACATAAGGCCATGTTTTAATATTACTACTAAACAAAAGAATAGGTAAAATTTAGACAACGCCATTCTCTCTGTATCTCTTTTCACAGGACAGAGATTAATCCAATGCTTTGGATTTGATTTGGGATATTATTTTTCAATTTTATTGTTGCTGTTTAGTCGCTAAGTCAGGTACAACTCTTCAGGACCTCAAGGATTGCAGCATATCAGGCTTCCCTGTCCTTCATGAAATCCCAGAGTTTTCTCAAACTCATGTCCATTGAGTCGGTGATGCTATCCATCTCATCCTCTGTTGCCCACTTCTTCTCCTGCTCTCAATGTTTCCCAGCATCAGGGTCTTCTCCAATTTTAAGAAAACCTTCATTGTACCTATAGCCAGAGAAGCCCCATGTTCTCTAGCTGCTGAAATTAGTCTCTTCTTTAATGTCTACATAAAATAACTCAAGCTGAATCCTATATGGTTGCAGAAATTAGAGTCCTCCTTTGAAAATTCTCAAAGATGGTTTGAGGGAGGTAACATGAACAGTTATTTTCTTACACCTCTCACTGCTGAATTCGCTTCCTAATAATGCTTTGATCACCTTTCAGAATGCTGTATCAGCTTACTCTAGTTTTCAATAACCATAAAACTATGTGAAAAAAGTATATCTGATTCTCCAAGGCAGAGAAATGACAAGACTAAAATCAAATTTAAAAGCTAATAAAACTCTTTTTTTTTTTATTTTTTAGGTCTGGGAGATAGGGTGGGAAGCTGGTGAGGGCAACCGCAGCATGAAATAGAAAATAACCAAAAAGTAGAGGGTACATAAAAAGTAATGAACTATAAATATATACAACCAAAGAGATAAACCTCAAGTGTCTAATATTAGGAAACAGAAGCCAGACTCAAATGGCATGATCCAATTTATATTATAGGCAAAGCTCAGTAGAAGTCTACAGAGATAGTACAGACCAGTGGTTGCCAGGAGCAGAAGAAAGGAACAGCTACAAAGGGGCATGAAGAAAATTTATGGAGTGAAGGAACTGTCAGACACTTTGGTTGTAATCATGTTTTAGTTCAGTTAAGTCACTCAGTTGTGTCCAACTCTCTGTGACCCCATGGACCGCAGCACACCAGGCCTCCCTGTCCATCACCAACTCCCAGAGTTAACCCAAACTCATGTCCATCGAGTCAGTGATGCCATCCAACCATCTCATCCTCTGTTGTCCCCTTCTCCTCCTGCCTTCAAACTTTCCCAACAACAGGGTCTTTTCAAATGAGTCAGCTCTTTGTATCAGGTGGCCAAAGTACTGGAGTTTCAGCTTCAACATCAGTCCTTCCAATGAACACTCAGGACTGATGCCCTTTAGGATGGACTCTTTGCAGTCCAAGGGACTCTCAAGAATCTTCTCCAACACCACAGTTCAAAAGTAATCATGTTTACCTGACCATAAATAATTATCAAAATTCATAGAAATTTGTACATGTAAAAAAGAAAATTTTACTATATATAAAATTTCCTTTAGATACATACAACTGAAGGTATCTTAAAATTGGAGGAGACCCTGATGCTGGGAAACATTGAGAGCAGGAGGAGAAGGGGGCAACAGAGGATGAGACGGTTGGATAACATCACCGACTCAATGGACATGAGTTTGAGAAAACTCTGGGATTTCATGAAGGACAGGGAGGCCTGATATGCTACAATCCTTGAGGTCCTAAAGAGTTGTACATGAGTTAGTGACTAAACAGCAACAAAATTGAAAAATAATATCCCAAATCAAATTCAAATGATCTCCTTTAGGTTGGATATCCTTGCAGTCCAAGGGACTCTCAAGTCTTCTCCAACACCACAGTTCAATAGTAATCATATTTACTTGACCATAAATAATTATCAAAATTCATAGAAATTCATACATGTAAAAAGGAAAATTTTACTACATATAAATTATAACTCATAAATTTCACTTTTAGAAATGGATGTTGTGCAATATTATTCTTCACATTCCTTACATAATCTTAAAAGAATTTTCTTAAAAGTTCTCTTTCCACATAGCCCTCACTTCCAGATTTACTCTAAAGGCAGGAATTCTAGCTCCTCTTTATCTTGTTTCCCACTTGAAGGATGCCTAAACTCCTGTCTTCCTCACCTCTCCAAAATAATTCACAAGTCTCTTAAAACTGAGTGAATCAATTCACTAGAATAATAATTAGCAAGAAGAAACATTTTCACTTATTTATTTGAACCAAATCATAATTTTTTTTTCACTAACCTACATTTGTTCCTTTCTAACTTTCTTTTAACACAAAGAGAAGAACCATTTCTCAAAGAGTGATTTGCTGTCTCTCTTCGGCATTTCAAAAACCTGTGGCTACATTTTGAGTATTTCTTATCACTGTCCCAGTTCCAGATGTACTTTTAAACAAAGACCCTGCCCAGCAATTACCAAGAAACAGAGAAAAGATTAAGCAATAGAAAATTCATCTCCTAATTGAAATTTCTTTTCAAACTGTAATTTCTGGTTACCTAATCTCTTTTTAGTCACTAGGCATATTAATTCTTCAAAGGATAAATGAACATATTGTATCATCAATTTATTTGCTCACTTTGCTCCACAGATTGCTATTTAGACATTATTTATATTCAGAACTGATTCTATATTAAGAGAAGAAAAATAGGGTTAACTCAAAAAGGAAAAAAAAAAAACTTTTAAAACTGCTTCTTAGGGCTGCCTTCATAAGTGTTACAACAATCTCAAGCTTATAGATACAAATGATATCACACTAATATCCCCAGCCTCTCCCACCCACAAAACATAACCCAGCCAGTCCCTAGGGTGTTATGCCTTTGGGAGGCAATTCTCCATGGTTTCCAACATATCTTCATGCCTTTTAAATAAAGGCATTAATAGCTGTGCTCCCAAATATTTTATCAAGAATATTAGTATACAAAGGGCCTTGGAAGATAAAGACAGTGTCTCCCTCTAAGACGATAAGCAGATTTCTTTCCTGATCATGATGATAAATACGTCTCCCACTAAGACAAAGGGCTTCCCTGATGGCTCAGTGGTAAAGAATCTGGCTGTCAATGCAGGCGATGCAAGAGACATGGATTCAATCCCTGGGTAGGGAAGATTCCCCTGGAATAGGAAATGGCAACTCACTCCAGTATTCTTGTATGCAAAATCCCATGGACAGAGGAGCCTGGCAGGTAGTCCATGGGGTCACAAAAGAGTTGGACACAACTGAGTGACTGAGCACATATCCATGAGGACAAAAGTTGGGCAGGTTGACTAACACTCTTCTGAAAAGATTAGGGTTTCTAAGCCAGGAGTATTCAGCTGTGATGCAAACCCACTTCCTATACCTCACTACATGGGCTCTCCTGTTTAACCCTGTGGAATTTAGGGTGTGCATAGAATGAAAGTGACCATTAAGCTCATGATAACTGTTGTGCCATCAGTAATACGATTCCTTGTTTCTGACCTAGGAGTTTCACATCATCTGCCAGCACTCACAAAACTGTGGCAACTTAACCTAACTGACAAATAACATAAAATCTCAGACCCTTCATGGTTTTTGACAACACTAGACTTGTGAATCAATCTAATTTACATCTATATTCCTTTCAGTGGGGTGGTATCGCCTGCAGGCTGCTGGGTTGGTGACTATAGTGCTGCATCTGGATCACAGTCCTGTAGATCTGGCCAGCCTACTGCCAAACCACAGACATGTTACTGTACCAGACTGCTGGCGATAGCTATCCTCGAGCAGCTACTCTTTTTGCCATGCTTCCTCAGGGCATTCTCTGATTTTTGAGAACTGCTACATAAATCACTGATGCCATCACTAATGACAGCCCTATTCAGGCCTTTCTGAGATGTTCTACTTCAAACTGGTAGAGAGACAATTTCTCTTTCCCCTGTGAGCTCTTCTGTGCATGTTTTACAGCAGAGTCACTTGACCCAGGAGCTATTACAATTCCATTTGTCTTTAGAAATACATTGGCCTCTTTCTCCAGGATAAATACCCAGGGCTAACTGATAGCTGATTGAGGTAGATTCAAGTAAAGCCAACGTAATGTAATCAGAAGGATCTATCTTCTCCAACTCTTAAATCCTGTTGTTAACTAAAGCACACTCTTTTCCCTTAGCAGCACAGATTCTCTACAGAGAGTCTAAAACCACTGCTAAATTAACTGGGATACTGTTATGAACTGAAATGTGACCCCCTTACCCCCGATAGTCACACGCTGGAACACTAACCCTTACCATGACTGTATTTGGAGATGAGGCTTTTAATGATGTAACTAAGGTTATACAAAGTCATAAGGGTAGGACCTTAATCCCATAGGACATATGGCCTCATAAGAGTCACCGCCAGAAATCTTTCATTCCTCATGTGTACAGAAGAAAGGCCATCTGAGGACACTGAGAGTAGGCAGCTGTCTACAAGCGAAGAAGAGACCACTCAAAAGAAATCAATTCTGATGGCACCTTTATCTTGGAATTCTAGCCTCCAGAACTGTAAGAAAATAAATACCAGTTGCTTAAACCACACAGTCTGTTGTATTTTATCATGGTAGCTTCAGCTGACTAGACATAAAGTCCTGTGTAATGGCTTCCCACCACTGTCTCATAGTTCCACTACCAGGGCAAACCTTGAGTGAAAATAACTGCTTAACAAGTGACTCTGGTTTTGGGGAATGCTTGTTGTCAGAACATCGACTACTGTGGCTTCTATTTTCCCAATGTGGGACATATAATGTTTATTGATTTTGATTTTCTTTTGATAAAGCCTTTTATGCCTTCAACATGGAGATGCCTTCAACATGGAGGCAGTGGGCTATAAAACCATATCTAATATTTTATTCCAATTAGGAAACATAATAAAGTGCTGCTATATTAATTTTTATAATTACAGTTCATTTTTATTATCTTACATACTTTTGCTCTTTATTTTACACCAAAATTATATTATATATACAGGCAAAACACTTTATATATTTTATAGAACTATGATATTAACAGCACAATTTTCATCTAGTGAGCTGTAAAATCATGGTCTAAAGTTCCCTAAGTAGAAATCTGTATGACTCAGTGGGCTATGTTACAACCAGTCACTAAGGCAAGAGGCTTGATGACCCTTGCCTACACAATAGCTCTAGACAATCCACATTGACACATCAGATGTTTAAGGGTAATATTGGTGACAATTTCCCCAAGTATAAAAATGTCCTTAAATTTATTAGCTCCTCTTTAAGAGCTAATTAAAATCAAACTTATTAATCTTCTTTTAGTATGTTTCCCTAGCATTTGGTCCTGATGGTGAAACTCTTTTAAGCATTATATATTTGAGTGAATTGAAAATTTACCCAACACTAAGCTTTGTCAGAAAAAAAGCATTTTTTATAATAAGCCTTAAGAATGAAGCATAATGCATAACCCTAACCCAAATCATAAAGAAAATCTATGATTTATTTTTTCTCAGTAATATATATATACTAGGCTAATGTGGACAGAAACTAAAAAAACTAAGTATGTGTGTATTTAAAATTAATTAATTTAACTGCAGGATATTTCAAAAGATAAGCATCATATACTCAATGTCCCTATTTTATAGGTGACAAAACTGAGTTGTAGAGAAGTTAAATAATTTTCCCAGTATACAAAAATAGTTACAAAGTTAAGATTTAAATCTAATCTTTGAAGTTACAGCTCAAGATTTTCACAACAATAATAGCCTAAAACAAATCCATATGAATAAAATCCATACCATTCATGAAGTTATGGTAAAACAATAAATAGAAAATACCAGTGATAAAATGTGATTTCTAAGGGAAATAAATGGATTTTAGGTACCTCAAATATGAAACATATAAGCAACCAGTTCCAGAAACTTTTTACAGATAAAAAATTAGAAACTGTGTGAACTATTTAATGAATATAAGCATCCAAGTGCAATAGATACATTTAATAACGTATAATCAGAAAATGTTGGCTATTCCTGCTAAAAAGATAAATTTCCAGTAAAATGCCCAATGAGGTTACAATTTAAATGATAATGCTACTAATTATATTCTGGTTTCACATTTCATTGACTAGCATAATTTGTTTATTGCACATTTCCCATGTGGCTAAAAGAAAAATGCTTTTGTTTCCGCTAGAGTTCTTGATTATTATTTTTGAAACCTTCTTTAATAACCAGCTTGAATGGAATAGCCCACATCATTTCTATGGAGGGGGTTTCTGAAGCAAAAAATATATATTTTTTCTATTTATTATGCAGGTATATATCCTGGCAAACAACATCTCCTAAATAACGTGTGCCTGATCAGTCATGTCCAATTCTTTGCAATCCCAAGGACTGTAACCCATCAATCTACTCTGTCCATGGGATTCTCCAAGCAAGAATACTGGTGTGGGTTGCTATTTATACCTCTATGGGATCTTCCCAACTTCTGGGATGGAATCCACATCTCCTGCACTGCAGGCAGATTCTTTACCACTCAGTCACCTGTGAAGCCCCCTCCTAAGTAATGCTATCAGGGAAAATCTTACAATTGTCAGGAAAAAAAAAAATAGCTGTCATGTGTAACTGCAAGGTATTCTTTCACTTGCGGCTACAATTCAATATCTGCAATCCTTAATCTCTGAAGTAAATAATAACTTTTATGTAAAACTGGATTTGTTTTAGTTTAACACTCTATGTATAGAGATTAGACTACATTTGTCTTTGGCATATGTCAAGAGATTGTATTTTTTACATTTCATAATTGAGACGTGCATATGCATTTTGTTTGTCAGAACAGTGAAAAGATGCAGACTAAACTGTGCAACTTTTCTTTTACCTCTTAATATTCAAGACAAATACCTCTTAATATTCAAGACAAAAAGATGACTTTGTACAGCTCTGGAAGAAATGCCTCAAAAGCAGAGGAACATCAATTCCTTAAATAAGCAGCAACATTGGTATGTGCTGGTTTTGAGATTTTTTTTGTTTTGTTTTCAAAAAACATTTTGTCAGTAATTTAGCATTATTACAAAAAAAAAAAAAGAGCTTGTGAACACTGATTTACAAAGTTGTGATTTTTGATAGATTTTTATTTCCTTAATAGCCTATTTTTGAACCTTATCAAAAAAAGAAAGAAGGGAGAGGAAATAAGAAGGAAGGGAAGGAAAGAAACAATGGAGGGAGGAAGAAGAAAAGAAGGAAGAAAGAAAGAAAGAAGCATCAACCACACAATCGAAAGACATTTTTCTAAAAAAATGACAGCAAAATGTACTCAATACTCTCTACCTTCAGCAATTCTTTCCCACCCTTCCCATTTACTGTCACATTTTCTTAAGCAGTTGCTAATAGAGCAAAGAACACGACTAAGAAAAGACATGTTAGAGTTCATTAGCTGTGCATGCTTCATAGAACACCACCGCTTTCTTTCATTGTTGGAAACAATTTGATTCAAACAAAAGGGTGGCCTGTAAAGGCTGTCGGCTCTGCTGCTCACAGTCAAAGACACAGTACCTTTCTCTTTCACTTTGAGTCTGGCTGAACTTACATGCACTGTGGACACCCCAGAATTCTGTGCTTTCAGAGTATCAACTATGAATGAGAGGGACAAGGAATGATAAACATACACATGTCATGTATTTCCTCTACTACTGTGCACATTCCATTCTCCTATTGGACTTCGTTTACAAAATATAAGTTCAAATATAAAAATTACGAAGAATTTCAAGATGGTGACAGCAGAATCCTAAACTAAACATAGGTCCTTTAAAACCTAGGACTCTTCGAGACTACAGAGGTTGCTCATACAGGAAGTCAGCCCCAACTTCATAGGTAGGTGGGTAGCAAGGTAGGTAGATAGATAGAGGTAGATCTTAGGGAAAAAAAATACTTTTTTAAAAGGTAAAAGAAACCTCAAGAGAATAAAAGTGATGAGAAGTGATCAAAATATGAATATATTTTTAGGGGAAAAAGGAGTTTGGATATGGACTATAAGAGAAAAAAGAAATCAAAAGAAATGGAAGGTTTTAGGCCTGAGAAACTAGAAAGATGGAGTTATTATTTAATCAAACAGGAACTACACCATGAGATGGTGGTTTGAGAGACGAGAGACATCGGAAGTTCAATTTTGGATGAATCAAGTTTAAGTGCCTGTTATGCAACCCAATGTAAATATCAATTAGGCAGTCGGATATGTGAGTATGCAGAGTAGAGAAGATATCTGAACTGGATATTTAATTTGAGAGGAGTCAGCACAGTGGTGACATGATATTTAAAGCCACGAAAAGTGAAAAAAAGCTAATAAAAGAAGTACAGATGGAGAAGAGAGAGGGTTTAAGACTCAAACTTAGCACACTTCAACATTTAGATATCAACGAAATGACATGTGAGCTACAAAGGAAACTTGAAAGCTAATTTTGACAAATTATAATCTACTTCTTAAGATTGCTAGGTGATGAAATATAAAAATAATGTTATCTTAACAATCTAAATTATGAACAATGTTGCCTTCTCACTCCAACTACAGTGCTCCCTCCTCTTGTTCATTTCTTATGCCTTTCCCATAGAATTCACCAAGCAATAAAAAAAAAAAACAGTAAATTTATTCATATATTCATTTGCATTACCATTGTTTGCTTTCCTAATACCTTCAATTAGTATTCAGTTGTCAAGGACAGGAAACATGTCTTACTAATCTCTGTATCTCTATCAGTAAATTAATTGCCTGCACATGAAAAACTCTCATTTTTTTCTCAAAAAAATGAATATATTCTCAGCAAACAAGGTCATTCCATGGCTGTAGAGTAGACTTTTACACTAATGATGACTTACATAATTGTCTCAAAGGACTAGACACTGAATATAGGAGAATATGACATCTACCTCTGTTCAAAGCTGCTAAGATTTGGATTGTATATATCTATATCTATCTATCTATCACCACTAGCCATTGAAAGTATACAGGACTTCCTGACAAGTAAGAGTTAACAAATGATAATATTTCTTTCAAATGACCTTTGATTCAAGTAGGTTTCCTTTGACTAAGGCGAGATCAGAGGCTGATGATATCTAGGAATACTGGCCATCCTAGAGATAGTGCCAGGACATAACTGGGGCTAAAAAAGAAATCACTTAGAATATATAAACCACAGGAACTGAAATGCAAAGAACTGGCTAGACAAATAATGAAATACTCAAACAACAATAACAACCAGCTAACAGGAGACCAAAAGGACTCCAGACAAAACAAAAGGAACCCCTTACAATGCCTACCACTAATCTGAAGGAACAAAGTGAGGAGGTGGTTTTACCAGGTCTGAGGGCATTATTTGGTGAAAGCAGACTTCTTCATAGTAACTGGTCAGCACAGTCTTTTTATATAAGACAGTGTTTCTCAAATTTTGTATGCATGAAAGTTGCATGGGCAATTGCTTAAAATGAAGACCCTTTGGAATTACCACCAGATTCTGATTCAGTAGAATCTGATTCAGTGGTATTATGTCTAGGAATAAGTATATGTAACTAATATTATTTGTGATTCCAATGTAAGTGGTCCACAAGCCACATTAATAAGGATACTGTTAAGGAGACATTATCATGGAAGACCAAATTATAACAAAATTGTATGCTGAGAAAGAAATCAGTCCACCATTAGATGGGAGAGATGCAGTTAAAAATTGTTTAGAATCGATTAATTTCATACATCCTTTAAAACCAAGCTCTTCCATTTCCTTTTCTTACACCCTGTGCTAATAATCCCCTTCCATTTATCTCAAACCATTTGTAGATAAAAGTATACATAAACTATATTAAATTCCAAGTAATAGACACAGACATAGATCACTGCAGGACTTAGAATCAAGTGATCCAGGAGGGTGAGAAGCAAAGAAAACTATTTTAACAGCTGTACAACTGTTCCTATAAAATTTGAAATTTAAATAACTATTTAGGACATCAGGTCTAACACCAACCATGGTGATCCAGTTAAAGGTCTAGTAACCTAGTCTGTTTTATATTCTCAGAGAGAGGGGTCTTCATCTCTATTTCCTTAGCCATTCTTATGACTAAACTGCTCTTATTATCTCCTTCTTTTCATGCCTGTTTTACCTTTTCTTCATGTCTATATCTTTCTAAAATGATACAGTCACTGCTAACTCTGATCTATAGTTTCCAAGCTCTGCAAAAATGTTGCAATTAAGTAAATTAGGTAACATCTTTCATGGAGACTATTAAGCAGAGATCTGAGATTTGTTTAGACTCTTCAGTAAAAACCATACTCCACAACCTGCACATCCTCATATAATATTACTGGACAGTCACTCAAGTAATTTCAGCAAATGATAATTCTTTCAATTTCATTTTTATTTTTTTCAAAAAATTCCCTCTCAGAATTATGGAAACTCCACTGTTAAACCCATGTGTTAACCAACCATTCCCTACAGACAATGAATTAGGTGCTACTCAAATGTTTCAAATAAAGATGTCTGTCTAATCTATCATTGCAGATCATTCATTATACAAAGAATTTTCCTTATAAGAAGTAGCAATTGCTTCATTAAAACTTTAATGAACATTTACAAGTTTTATATATCTGAAAGATATATAAAATACATAGAATCTAATTTTTCTCCAAGAGAATAGCTATTCAAATATTTAAAAGCATCTACTGTTGCTCACCTAAACCTTTTTATCTCCAGACTAAAATCCCTCACTCCCTTTCATCTTTCTTAAAGTGTCAGAGTTTTCAGATACCTCACTGTTCTGAATACTGTTCTGTCAATATTTATTTTATAATATTTATAGTATATAGTGTTAGAGAAATTATTCCAAGTGTGAACTGCATAGTAGTTCTGGACATGAGACTTTGAAAAACACAATGGACAATTTTCTTTATCTGGACATGAGTCTTTGATAAACATAATGTATTACCATATCAATGCTAATATTTTCAGAGGTATGATCAGAGTGTTGACACATGCTGAGCTTGTCATAGTCAGCAAAAACACAAAAATTTTCTATTCAAAGGTGCTATCATATCATTTTTCCCCCGTCTTTACCTACATGATTGATTGTTTTATCCTAACTAGTAAAGGTGGAAAGTGGCACTTGTTCCTTTTAAATTGCATAATATTGATTTAGTTCTCTTGTTTTTAAAACAATGATTTGAAATGTTATAGACACTGAATCTGAGAAAAAAAAACAAGTTTTATATTCAATTCAGTTCAGTTCAGTTGCTCAGTTGTGTCTGACTCTTTGCGATCCCATGGACTGCAGCTCACCAGGCTTCCCCCATCACCAGTTCCCAGATCTTGCTCAAACTCATGTCCATCAAGTTGGTGATGCCATCCAACCATCTCATCCACTGTTGTCCCGTTCCCCTCCTTCCTTCAATCTTTCCCTTCATCAGGGTCTTTTCCCAATTAGTCAGTTCTTCACACCAGGTAGCCAAAGTATTGGAGTTTCAGCTTCAACGTAAATTCTTCCAATAAATATTCAAGACTGATTTCCTTTAAGATTGACTGGTTTGATCTCCTTGCAGTCCAAGGGACTCTCAAGAGTCTTCTCCAACACCACAGTTCAAAACCATCAGTTCTTCAGTGCTCAGCCTTATTTATAGTCCAACTGATACATCCATACATGACTACTGGAAAAACCATAACTTTGACTAGACAGACCTTTGTTGGCATATATACATATATATGTATATGTATATAAAGCTTCCTGCAGGAGGGCATGGCAACCCGCTCCAGTATTCTTGCCTGGAGAATCGCCATGGACAGAGAAGCCTGACTTGTTACAGTCCATACTTGCAAAGAATCGTACACAACTGAGTGACTAAGCACAGCACAGCACACATACACAAAACAATGCAGAATGGACAAGACAGTCTACAGTCCAAGGTTAACTAACCTTCCCTGTACATCAATTCTGTGATTCCCTAATCCTATATTCCAGCCATGCATGTACCATGTGAATATTTGATAATAAAAATTAGTGAACCTAATTTGCTTCCCAGTTATCAAAAACCTAAAATAGAAATAATACTGGCTCTGATAAGCCCTTAAAATTTGATGCTTATGAACTGCGGTGCTGGAGAAGACTCTTGAGAGTCTCTTCAACTGCAAGGAGATCCAACCAGTCAATCCTAAAGGAAATCAACCCTGAATATTCATTGGAAGGACTGATGTAAAGCTGAAGCCCCACTACTTTGACCACCTGATGCGAAAAGCCAACATATTGGAAAAGACCATGATGCTGGGAAAAACTGAAAGCAAAAGGAGACGAGGGCAGCAGAGGATGAGATGGTTAGCTAGCATCACCAACTCAATGAACACGAATTTGAGCAAACTTTGGGAGATAGTGAAGGACAGGGAAGCCTGGCAAGCTATAGTCCATGGAGTTGCAGAATCAGACACACCTGAGCAATGAAGAACAGTGACAACTGAAGTTTGTATCATCTCTGATGCAGACTGCTGAGATCACTATACTAGTATTGAGACTCACTGATGTCAAAAGTTTGTTTAAGAAATTAAAGCTAGAATACTACACAATAGGAAACAGAACAAAACAAGGCAGACAAAAATTAGACCTAGGAAGGGATGAACAGATTATAACAGGGCATGAGGAACCTTTTATGATGTTGATATATTTATTATCTTGATTGTGGTGGTAGATTCACAGGTGCATTCTCATGTCATATTTATCCATTTGGACCATATTAATATTTACTAATTATTGTACACCAGCAATATCTCCAAAAAGCAGTTAAAACATATTACTTAAGAATCCAAAGTTCTTTGTTCATGTCAATTATATCTACCAATATTACTGAACAGGTGATTAAAATTGAGAAAGTTTAAAAATATTTTGTTACTCATTTTAAATTGTTATAATTTCATTATATGCTAAAACTAAGAACTAAATAATTTATATGCTAAAACTAAGAACTAAATAATTTAAAACTTTCTAAAGTTTTAGAAAATTTAATAATTTCTAAAACACTAAAAGCTAAAAGCATTATATTCTAAATAAACTCTTTTCCAAGATTAAAAGTTAAGAAAATAGGGATAATTTACATTTTTGCAAATCTCTTATTACACCCGTCAATAGAAGGGGACTCAATTTCATATGCTTTGACTTTCAAGCTATTGCTAAATGTTGTATCAGTTGATGTAGCTCAAGAAAATACAGCTTCACACAGATTCATAGCTGGAAATGACAGGAGCATTTTAGTAGCCTTTTCAGATAATTGTGTATATTCTTCGAGGTTATACCAAAACTCAACAAGTGACTGCTTCTTAAAGGTGCACTGAAATATGAAAAATCAAAATGTATCAATAACCTTTATATGCTCTATTTCATTAAAATCCATTGGACTTCATTGTACATTAAATAGATTTTACCCATGAATAAATGTTTTTCATACATTGTAAATCTGAAAAAAATACTGATTCTCAAAGACTTTCACTTCTTCCCAAATTATGACCCATGCCATTTTACAATAGCAAAATGATAAATTCCAGTTTCATCTTGAAAATGGACATTACTTTTAATTTGTGTCACTATTGCTTTCTTGGTCCTAGATGTGATATTTTTATTCAATAAGGTAAAATATGTAAGCAAATCTTTAACTTATGGTATGGTCATCTATCTTTTACTGACAGAGACTGTTTCAATACAAAATGTACACTCATAACATATTGCTATGGACTATGAGGTCTTCAGGATCTACTTTTTTACGTATATCTGCAGCCTCTTCTGGAGAAGGCAATGGCAACCCACTCCAGTGTTCTTGCCTGGAAAATCCCATGGACGGAGGAGCCTGGTGGGCTGCGGTCTATGGGGTCGCACAGAGTCGGACACGACTGAAGCGACTTAGCAGCAGCAGCAGCAGCAGCAGCCTCTTCATCATCTTATTTTCTGTACAGAAAGATTCCTGACTTTAACTTCTATGTGCACATTCTTTGACTTTCCACAAAGGTAAGCAACTTACTCCTTTTGACCAGAGAATTCTTACTGTCTGAAAGGATGAGATTCTGAGCCATTATTTAATATAAGCCTCTTTAACCATGTAGAATGAGGTAAGGGTTTATGTGATGTATATCAGCTGATCCTACCACTTTCCTAGGCTTTTCATGAATTAAGGAAAGACATTCCCTAGGCAGTGAGAAGCAGGCATATCTTCCTCCCATTGGACACAACCTCCCAAAGGCACAGGGCTGAGAGGAAGGACTGGCTTGGATTTTAACCACACAATCTGCAAAATACACAAAATTATTTCTGGAGGTCCTGATCCTCTCATAGCATTTTTAATTTGCACCATATAAAGTCATGTCTCCAAAGTAAACTCTAAGCACCTTGAGTAAAGTATTTCTGCTTTATTCACACCCCGAAGATGCAGCACTGCATCTGACACACCAGAAGTGCTCATCAAATGGGTAATGAATGGGTAGGTATTTGGTGAAACACGTCAAGATGGAAATCTACACACAAGAAGAAATGACGCTCATAGGGATTTCTTTTTGAAAGAAGTCTTTTTTATGTCATGGCATGTACCCTCCATTGACAAATTCATCACACCATCAGTCTTTATAGGATAGATTCATGTAAAAAGATTATGGATTAACATGAAATTATTTGGACTTCACTGGTAGTCCAGCGGTTAAGCATCTACCAACCAATGCAGGGAACAGAGTTTCAATCCCTGCTCTAAGAAGATTCTACAGGCCACAGGGCAACTAAGCCAGTGAGCAACAACTACTTAGCCAGCACTCTAGGGCCCTTGTGATGCAACTACCAAAGCCCATGCACCCTACAGTCCATGCCTTGCAACAAGAAAAGCCACTGAAAGGAGAAGCTCACACATTGCAACTAGAGAGTAGACCCACTCGCTGCAACTAGAGAAAGCCCACATGCAAATAAGACCCAGTGTGTCAAAAATAAATCAATACATTTAAAAAAATTAAATTATTCATGAGAAAGAATCTGCGTTTCTTTTCAAAATGATAATGTAAAACATGAAAAAAATAGATAAATATATTTAGAATATTAATTTGGTTAGTGATGGAGGAGAAAAAGACAGCAATTTCCAAATCTGTTTTGGATTAACAAGACTCAGAAGAAGTGAGACATCATGAAAAGAATATAGATTGTTGTCCTTAACAAGTATATGTAGGAATTCAGCCTCAGTCACTTTCTGACCACATGGATTATAGTAGATTACTTAACCACTCTGATCTTAGTCTGTAATCTGTAAAATAAAATATATATTTACCTCATTGTAGGGTTGTAGCAATGATACAAATGATATATGTAAAAATATGTAAAATATGTAAAAATATGTAAAATAACTAAAACAGTACTTGCTACATTATAGACACTAAATATTTGGTGCAATGTGCTCAGATGCTTGTCTTGCCTGACTATTTGCGACCCCATGGGCTATAGCCCACCAGACTCCTCTGTCCATGAGATTTCCCAGGCAATACTGGAGTGGGTTATCATTTCCTCCTCCAGAGGATATTCCTGAACCAGGGAACTAACCCGCATCTCCTGTATCCCCTGTATTGTCAGGTGGATTCTTCACCACTGAGTCACCTGTGAAGCTAAAATATTTGGTAGTTCTTCATAATTATTTATATTTTCATCATGTTATTAAAGGTTAAGAAACTCCATGGGAAGAGTAAATAAATTTTACATATGAAATTCAAAAGCTGGAATTCTTGATTATATCGATGTGTCATTTCTGTATTGAACATTTCTTCAAATTGCATTTTCATATCAGTGACATATGCATGAATCAATATACAGTGTTTAAAATGCATATTTTGTTATTCAGTAGTGCATTTGGCTGAAAATAACCAAAACCATAACAGCAACCTGAAAAACTACAGTTTGTTTCATATACCATAAAACTTTGAGAGGAGGCCGTCTAGAGCTGGTGAAGCAGCTCACTATGGCGAGAGGAATACATGTCCTTTCTATCTTCCTTCCCTATCCATCACTTGCTTTGCGGCACTCACATCTGTGCTGGAAAATTATGCATAAGTATCGTTTGGCTGCCCCTGGCTACAAAGGTGGATGGGGAATTTAATTTTTAGCTCTCCAAACTTATAGTAGAGGAAGATAAGCGAAAAGCATATTAGGAAGGTCTTCTGACTGAGACCAACTACAATGTATACTACAGCAAGCAACCAAACCACATTTACCTGTTTTCATATGAATGTTTGAGATTAAGTTTAAATACATTCACAATATTAAACACAATATTCTGTATTGTATATCTTGCTCAACTTGTCTTTGTCCACTGAAAAATGTCAATTGACAAAAAATATACCTATTATGTCAACAAGTATGCAATTAGAAAATTGTGGATTTAACAAGTATTGAAATGGATATTAGTTTTACTTTGATAAATCTAGTCTTTCAAGGTTGATTTTAATTTACATGAATTATTTATTATCATTTCAAACAGCTTATAAAAATTACAATATATCTTGGATTTAAATACACTAAATATTTGTAAAACAAATCATGTAGATTTTTATTAGCTCATTAACTTGTGAATAATATGTAGATAATTCCTTTTGGTATAATCATCAATATCATATAACAACATGACAGTCCTTAAAATGGTTGCAGATGAGAGTAGGGAATATATACATCATGAAAATAAATTAGGTGACTGTAGATTGTGATGCCACTAGGGATGGAATAGTTTCCTGACGAAATTTCTGAAAGACTTATCAGTAGATCACAGAGCTTTATAAGTGAGTGTGTCTTATATTAACATCAAATATTTTTATAACAATTTACAATGTTTATAATTTGCTTTATATATGCTTGCAAAAGTTATTTTGATCATGTTGCTATTTGTCAAAAACTAATATATTTTATGCATATTACAATAAAAGAAGACAGTCAGATTTGAAATATGAAGTAAACTTTAAAAACTTTCAATAGTGTCATATCCTTTCTTTAATCAGCCAGACTTTTTTCTTATTTTTCTAATATCCACAGTATTTTCTTGATCATTCATTAATTTAATCCTTATTTAAGTAGGAATCAATATGAAAGTATGATAGCTCTTTCCCTTGAGTTTAGCAGAAAACCAAATATTTCAGTTAGTTCAATTTGTCCCATAATTTCTCAAAAATATGTTACATTTACATGATTTTCCTTGCTACTTTTTTCTTTTTTCTTCTATGCTACATTTTCAGATATTTTAAATCTTCTTTCAATTGCTTTTATTAACTTATAAATTAGCTATCCTGTTCCTGATAACTTTTTGTAGTCTAGAGGAAAAAAAGAAATATGAAATTGGATGTATAGAAAAGTAGTTCTGGAGATAAGTTATCATTATATGCAGATGACATGTCACTACATATAAAAAACCCTAAAGAAGTTACACAAAAACTATTAGAACTGACAAATGAATTAATTGAGGCAGAATGATACGATTATTATACAGCAATCAGTTGCATTTCCTTACACTAACAATGAAATATCAGAAAGGAACTGTAAATCTATGGCTGATTCATATCAATGTATGACAAAACCCACTGGAAAAAAATAAATAAATTAAAAAAAAAAAATAAATAAATAAACCACTTCATTCCAAAATAAAAAAAAAAAAAAAAAAAAGAAAGGAACTGTAAAAAAAAAAAAAATCTCTTTTAAAGTTGCATCAAAAAACAAAACAAAATACCTAGGAATAAGCCTAACCAAGGAGGTGAAAGACTTATATGCTGAGAACTATAAAATATTAATAAAGGACATTGAAGATGTTTCAACAAAATGGAAAGACAGCCCATGTTTTTGGATTAGAAGAGCTAATATGCCCAAAGCAATCTACAGATTTAATGCAATCCTTATCAAATTACCAATGACATCTGCACAGAACTAGAACATATAATCCTAAAGTGTATATGGAATCATAAAAGATCTAGAATTGTCAAATCAAACCTAAGGAAAAAGAAAAAGCAAAAAGCATAATCCTCACACACTTCAGACAATACTAAAAAGCTACAGCAGTCAAAACAGCATGGTGTTGGCACTAAAACAGATATATGGATCAGTAGAACAGAGTAGCGAGTCTGGAAATAAACCCACAAACATCAATCAATCTTCAACAAAGGAGGCAAGAATATACAACGGGGAAAAGACCATCTCCTTCAGCAAGTGGTGTGGGGAAAGTTGAATAGCCACATCTAAATCAATGAAGTAAGAATACACCTGCATACCACATATAAAAAGAAACTCAAAATGGTTTAAAGACCTAAATATAAGCATGACACCATAAAACTCCTAGAAGAGAACATAGGCAAAACATTCTCTGACATAAATCATACCAATATTTTCTTAGGTCAGTCTCCCAAGGCAATTAGAGACAAAAGCAAAAATAAACAAATGGAACCCAATTAAACTTATAAGGTTTTGCATAGCAAAGTAAATTACTAACAAAATGAAAAGATAACCTACAGACTGGGAGAAAAATATTTGCAAATGATGCACCCAACAAGGACTTAATTTTCAAATATAAAATAGCTCGTACAATTCAGTAACCAAAAAAAAAAGAAAAGAAAAGAAAGAAAGAGAAACTCAATCAAAAAAATAGGCAGAAGGCCTAAACAGACATTTCTCCAAAGAAAACATACAGATGGGGTCATTAGGCACATGAAAAAATTGCTCAGCATCACTAAGTTATTAGAGCAATGCAAATCAAACTTGCCATGAGATATCACCTCACATCTGTCAGAATGGTCATCATCAAAAGTCTACAAATAATAAATGCTGAAGAGGGTATAGAGAAAAGGGACCCCTCTACACTGCTGGTAGGAATATAAATGAGTATAGCTACTATGGAAAACAGTGTGAAGGTTCTTCAAAAAACTGAATATAGAGTTGACATACAATCCAACAATCCCATTCCTGGGCATATATCTGGACAAAACTACAGTTCAAAAATAAACACGCACCCCTGTATTCACAGCAGCACTATTCACAATAGCCAAGACATGGAAACAGCCTAAAGGTTCACCAACAGATAATGGATAAAGAAGATGTGGTATATACACATAATGGAATACTAGTCAGTCATAAAAAGAATGAAATAATGTAATTTGAAATAACATGGATGGAACTAGAAATTTTAAATCAAGAATCATTATTGTAGAAAAAGGAAGATGCCATAATGAAAACAAATCAGGAGAAGATATAGGAGTTCTAAATTATTGTGTGTATAACTCACAAAGCCAAAAAACAAGAAAAGAAATAACAAATCCACAAGAATAGCAGAATAACTTACCAAGCTTCTATGTCATAGAATAAGGCCAATATTTAAAAACTATGATTAACAACTTGATCTAAGATATATATAGATACATAAATACATATATATATATATAATATCTTCACATTATCCTTAGATTTAAATGAAACCTTAAAGTCCCAGCAAGTTTTTTAATACATAAACAAGTTGATTTGAAATTTACATAGAATTAGGAAGAGCCATGAATAGCCAAAATAATCTTGAGAAAGAAAGAAAGAAATACTGGACTTAAACCATCATGAATAAAAATAAAAATATAATTACAATAATGAAGTTACAATAAGTTATAAAAATATAGTTACAATAATGAAGAGAGTGTAATAGGATTGGTAAACAGACCAATGGAACAAGAAAAACACCCATACATAAATACTTACAAAAATATCACTGCAATCCACTTGGAAAATATGCAGTTTCCAAAATATTGCTAGGTTAGTTTAAAAAAAAAATAAGCAAACAAAATTCTAGCTGTATTGTTGATTTAACACATGTTACATGTGGCTATTTAACTTTGAAGTAAAAATTCAGTTTATCACTAGTGATAGCCACATTTCAAGATGTTGCTATCCACATGTTGTTAGTGACCACTGTATTAATACAGATTTGAAATATTTCCATCATGAAAATTTCCAGTCAACACAAAAGTATGTTCAACATCACTAATCATGCGGGAAATTATTAAAAAATAGATCCGCAGATCCACTCCAAGCACACACATACTCCACCTCTCTCTTTCTCACCCACATACAAGTGCACACTTCAGAATGACTGTAAACTGAAAGACTGATGGTATCAATCACTGAAGAGGACCAACGGCAATTGTAATCCCATAGCTGGCTGCCAGGGGGTAAATTCATAAAACCACTACAAAAAAAATAATAATAATCTGGCAGTATCTAAGAAAACAGAATGTATGTCTCGTCTATGACCAAGCAGTCTCATATAAATATTTTTTCAACAGTGATATTTACATGTGTGTTATGAAGGACATGCATTCAAATGTCCATGGCAGCATTATTTATAAAAGCTCCTAACCTGAAACTACTTAAATGCATGTTAAAGTAAAATAACAAAATAAATTGTACCATATTCACATAATGAAATGTTTATCATTAATGAAAATTAATGAACCACCCTACACGTAACTACATGGATAAATCTTACAAACATACATTGAAAAATACATGACAACAAAATGTTACTATACAAAGTTTTAAGACGGGAAAAACTAATCCTGTGCTATTAGGAGTCAGGGAAGATAGTTTCCTTTCAACACTGTAATGACTGGTAAGTAGGCCATTGTGGCCTTCTTTAGTCTGGTTATATGATTATATCTTTTTGTGTGTGTGGTGGTGGCTAAATGAAGTTGGTAGCAATGTGATATTTATTTATTTAGTTGTGTACTTATTATTTGGGTGATTTTATGTGTGTTTATTATACTACAATAAATTAATTGTAAAGCTACATCATATAATGGGGTTTCCCAGCAGCTGCAGTGGTAAAGAATCCACTTGCCAATGCAGGAGACACAAGAGATGTGGGTTCAATGCTTGGGTCTGGAAGATCCCCTGGAGTAGGAAATGACAACCAACTCCAGTATTCTTGCCTGGGAAATCTAATGGACAGAGGAGCCTGGCATGCTACAGTCCATGGGGCCTCAAAGTGAGCACACACACACATCATAAAACTGGGTATTAGCTCCATGCAGAGAATATTTTGCTAAAGAAGCTTCACTCGAAGCAAATCTTCAGAGTAACACAGAACTATTTATAATGAACACCACACCAAACCCCCTACCTCTATAACCTGTAGGAAACTAAGAAAGCTCTGTTGGTGGAAATTTAGAAGTATTATTTTAATTATAATTGGCAATGTAAATATTCCTACAGACCATGATGACTAGATGGATAGATAGAAAAATACATATAGCTTTCATGATATTAAATTATGACATTACTATATATATATAAAACATTTTAATATCAGGTGGCATCACAGCTATATGGCATTATGTATAATTTATTATAATATAATATTTAAAAGTCAATTTTGTGTTAATGAGCATTAAAGCACAAAGCTCAATTTCTAACCAAGCAAAACGTACACAATGACCTTCATTCTAGTTTTTCCTCCTAGATTCCCCTGAGGAAATAACTGCTGTGAACATTTTCTTGTTTATCCTTCTACTCTTTCTATATATTTTCCCACACACACTATTCTACACTTTATCCCCCCAAATAAATAAATCTAGTGCATTTTTATACATACAAGTCTGTTTCATTTATTTTAATGGCTACTTAAATTCTATCATTTCGAACAGTTGACTCATTGGAAAAGACCCTGATGCTGGGAGGGACTGGGGGCAGGAGGAGAAGGGGACGACAGAGGATGAGATGGCTGGATGGCATCACCGACTCGATGGGCATGAGTTTGAGTGAACTCCGGGAGTTTGTGATGGACAGGGAGGCCTGGTGTGCTGCGATTCATGGGGTGGCAAGGAGTCGGACATGACTGAGCGACTGAACTAACTAACTAAATTCTATCATATTAAAATACCATAATTCATTTAACTAGTTCTTTGCTGATGGATATTCAGCTTTTCCAAATTATTTTCTATCATTGATGTACTGCAACATATATTCTTACACATTCAACATTTTCATGGTTGAATACAACTATAAGATAAATTCCTAAAAGTGAAATTGTTCAGTTAAGTGATATGTGAATTTTAAGTTTTGATTGATATTGCCACAAAGCCGCCCATTAAGGTAGAAGCAATTTACATTCTCATCAAGTATATATGATTTTAAGTGTTTCTGTTTTAGATAAATGCCTCTGTGAAACTTGGAAGATGGACTATGGCAGAGAACAGTGATATGAGGGATGCTAATTTGGAAGCTAAAATAATAATAGCTTATGTAATTATTCAGGCATGAACAATAAAAGGTGAGAGGAACTAACATTTTCAAGAAGTACTACAGTAGTAAAGTTGAGAGGATTAAGATAATGACAACTTTGAGTGCTCCATCCATAATGGCCTTAAGTGTATCTTCTATTAAATCATCCAAACTGAAGTCCCAATAATTCAAGTGACATCTAGTCCATTACCACCTCAACCTTTGACGTGGCAGCCTCTCAAGTTTCTTTTGCCAAGTTCTCACTTCATTAAAGGGCTACTAAAACGAATTCCCTTTGTCAAAAGTCTCCATTAAGCCATTAACATGGGGTCTTCTCTCTCAAGAGCTTTGGTCTTAAAGGTTAGGAAACTAGAAGTTCAAGTATTTGGCCTTTATCTTTAAAAGCTTTAAAAAAATTTTAAAAAATAAATAAAAGCTTAAGGAAAAGATGTTCTTAACCTTCCTTCATGATTAGCCTCCAAATTATATCTATTCCAGCAATAACAACTCTATATTCCCCAGAGGAGAGTTTTCTCATAATTTACAAGTGAGGAAACATTTGAATTTCTATTAGAGAAACTGAAATTTATCAGGAATTATTAATACAAGCAGAACTCTTGATTATTTGCATAAATTCTTCACCATAGACAACCAATTTCCAAAATCCTTTCGATATGCAAAAAAAATGGACTTTTTTTCCTGACATGAGAAAATCATAATCCCTCTGTCACTCTTTCAAATGTCATGCATTTATCAATTTAGAAAAAGGCAACTAAAGCTAAATCTGTGAAGCAGCCTCTCCTATTGAAGAACAGTAAGACAAATACTAGTTTTTGTGAAAAATTAAATTCAGCAGTCTTGCCTGGACCTGGATTCACTTAACAATCTTACTTTGGCATGAAAATCTCTTAACAATCTTCCCACATTCTTTCCCCAGGTGATATAGCTAGCTAATTGCAACATAACAACAGGTAAGGACAAAGAAAAGGAATGAGACCTAAAAAGTGGGCTTCCCAGGTGGTGCTAGTGATAAAGAACCCACCTGCCAATGCATAAGAGGTGTGGGTTTAATCCCTGGGTTGGGAAGATCCCCTGGAGGAGGATATGGCAATCCGGTCCAGCATTCTTGCCTAGATAATCCCATGGACAGAGGAGTCTGGTGGGCTACAGTCCACAGGATGGTAAAGAGTCGGCCATGCAACTTAGCAAGCACACAAGGGCATAAATAGATTTTTTTATTCGTAGAGATCTCTGTAGAATATGGGCATGCCAGAAATGCTGATTCAGGCCTAGATATGAACTTCTTGCTAATAGCTTTGAAATCTAAAGCTGGCATAAGCAAAGTTGAGGGCATGGTGAAATGAATAAATACAAACTGAACTCAACAAACCTCAAATCTGCTCTTTTAAAGCAGTCAGGATATTTTCTGCATTCAAATTGTTACAGACTTGTATTCTACTTTCACGAAGGCTGTATTATTGTTCCAGGAAAACCATGAACTAAAAATGTGCTTTTTAATTTTGAAGATGAAAAGCAAAGATATGACTCTAAGGGATGCAATTGCTCTGTTAGATAATATAAATAGGACGGCTATGCTGCAAGTAGAATTGCATATCTGCAGATTGTGCTCCCCTTAGAGCACTTTTTTTTTTCCCTAAGTATGGATTTAGAATGTGCTGTCTCTGAAAATTACAGTAAGCCCTTGGGGGAAATTCTTGTGGAAACAATGACCACAAGACTTAAGCAATTATGACCTCTAAGGACTTTAAGAAAGATGGGAAAGCCCAATTAACTTGAGCTCAAAGAGAAACTCTACAGTGGAAATAAATCAGGCTTGGATAATCACTGGACTATTGAACTGGACTGCTGATGCCCCAAAATATTATTATTTAGGACAAAGAAATTGTCAGGAAAGGGGCTGCTAAAGGATTTGAATACTGTTGTATTCAAATAAACTTGTTCTTTTGAAGACAATGCTCCAGACTGCACCTCTGTGATTGGAGATAGAGTTTTCCTAAAGTAAGCAGAAATGCTCCTGACAATTATCTTGTGAAGAGGACAAACTAGAGACAGAAAATGAATTTGGCAGGTCTCAGATTAGAAGAAAATAAAGACATTTTCTGTCCTTCTGTTGGTAGTAGAACAGTCAATTTCAAGAACACTTCTTTAAGTACATGGTTAACAGAGGAATTAGGACGGAGGGAAACTGGCCACTACCACACAGATAGAGACAGGCTGCTAAACAGGACCCATCCTGTTAGAAATGTCTTAATGGTAAGTTTAGGTTTGCATGCATGCTAAGTCTCTTCAGTCATGGCCAACTCTTTGTGACCCCATGGATTGTATTCCACCAGCTTCCTCTGTCCATGGGATTTCCCAGGCAAGAATACTGGAGTGGGTAGCCATTTCCTTCTCCAAGTTTAGTTTAGGTGGTACCTTTGAGCTGACCTGTCCAGTACCAGTTATAAATTACTCCTTGAATACTGTTTCTTTTCTTCTATATTTTAATTTCCAATGCCCTCAGTGGGAGATTAAGGGAAAGTTGATGGTGTGCTTGAGAGATAGAGCAAGAGAGAAAAACACAGAGACAACATACTCATTTGTTTGTTCTGTAAATGTTCATCACATGTTCCTAATACCAGGCACTATTCTGTATCAGTGAGTAAAAGTCTTGATGAGTAAAACACTGTCTCTCATAAAGGTAACATTTTAATATTAGAGATCAAAGAAGGAGAATTAGCAATTTAAAAATCAACAACCAAATAATGCAAGTAATACGCTTATTCGAACAGAAAAATAAGTTCATAAATAATAAATTACTGCATGACAGGGACATCATTTAGATACACTGGCCAAATACAGCCTCTATTAGATATGACTTCTAAATAGAGACTTGAAATGATGAGGAGCCAGCATCCTGAGGCACTGGGTTAAAAAAAAAAGTATTCAGGGCAGAGGAACACCAAATACCATGGTCTTGAAGAAAAGCAGAGCAGTAACGTCCAATGGGTGAACAGAGCAAGAAACAACAGACTAGAATCAGATGTGGAGATAAACTAAAAAATGAAACCCAGAGTGCTCTCTAGAATATGTAAGGGCAATCTAAAAATTTTTCGATATTCAGCAGAAAAGAAATTCATTGGAAAATATATTGTTAGTAACGAAATCTGACTTACCATTACTGGAATGTAATTTTGAGGGAAAATATGAGCTAACTGAATACACATAGTCAGGCCAGCCCTAGCCATACCATTCACTTACATCTCAAAAAAATAAAATAATTAACTTATTCTGAATAGACATTAACTTTTAAAGTTGATATGTGTGTGTCTGTGTGTGTGTGCATGTGTATGCATACGTGTGGGTATGTATATCTACACATGGACATTACCAGATGGTCACTACTGAAATCAGATCGAGTATGTTCTTTGCAACTGAAGATGGAGAAGCTCTATGAGTCAGCAACAAGAAGACCTGGTGCTGACTGTGGCTCAAATCACGAGCTCTTTATTGCAAAATTCAGAGTAAATTGAAGAAAGTAGGGAAAGCCACTATGCCATTCAGGTATGACCTAATCAAAGCCCTTATGATTACACAGTGGAGGTGACAAATAGATACAAGGGATAAAATCTGGTAGACAAGAGTACCTGAAGAACTGTGGACAAGGGTTCATAACATTGTACAGGACACAGTGACCCAAACCATCCCAAATAAAAAGAATTGCAAGAAGGCAAAGCTGTTGTCTGAGGAGGCTTTGCAAAAAGCTGAAGAAAGAAGAGAAGTGAGAGGCAAGGGAGAGGGGGGAAGACCCAGTTGAATGGAGAGTTCCAGAGAATAGCAAGAAGAGATGAAATGGAGGGCTTCTTAAATGAACAACACAAAGAAAGAGAAGAAAACAATATAAAGGGAAAGACTAGAGATCTCTTAAAGAAAATTGGCGCTATCAAGGGAACGTATTACCTAAAGTGGGATAGATGTCAGGCAAGTGTAATCTCCTCCTTTCTGCCTCACCTCAACACAAATTTGAAGCAACGGATGTTAAAGCCCTCGGCGCGTCACAGCTCTTGGACAGTCCATGTTCTAGTTCTCGGACAGATCAGTTTTATTTAGAAAACAAAGTAAAATACATCCTAAAGGCGTGAGGGCATGCCAACCCAAAAGATGCAAAGGGAGAGAGAGACAGAGAAAGAGAGACATAGAGCACATGCACAAGGGAGAGAGAGAGACCTGGCCCTTTGGCTCCTCTTTTTATATGTCTTTTCCTCCCCCAGGCCTGCCCTATGTAAATTGGGCCAGCCAGGAGTGCTGTTTGTCCCACCTAAGGTCCTCACTCCGGTCCTCGGACCTTCCTTTGTTCTATTTTCACAGGCTTTTCCCTTCCTTGTCTTTTAGCCACTGCCATTTTGGACTCCTGTTTCCTATTCTAACTATCTAACAATTCCATGCAAGGATGGGTGCTAAAGGACAGAAACAAGGACCTAAAGGGCATAGAGGAGATTAGGAAGAGATGGCAAGAATACATAGAACTATACAAAAAAGGTCTTAATAATCCCTTAATGATAGCCATGATGGAACGGTCACCCACCAAGAGTCAGACATCCTGGAATGTGTAGTCAAGTGGGCCTTAGGAAGCATTACCACGAACAAAGCTAGTACAGGAGATGGAATTCAAGCTGAGCTATTTAAAATCCTAAAAGATAATGCTATTAAAGTGCTGCATTCATTACATCAGCAAATTGGGAAATCTCAGCCTTGGCCACTGGACTGGAAACAGACAGTTTTCATTCCAATCCCAAAGAAGGATAATGCTAAAGAATGTTCAAACTACTGTACAGATGCATACTGTATACTTTCACATGCTACCAAGGTAATGCTCAAAGTCTTTCAAACTAGGCTTCAGCAGAACTTCCAGATATACAAGCTGGATTTAGAAAAGGCAGAGGAAGCAGAGATCAAATTGCCAACATCTGTTGGATCATGCAGTAAGCAAAGAAATTTCAGAAAAACATCTACTTCTGCTTCATTGACTACACTAAAGCTTTTGATTGTGTGGGTCACAACAAACTGTGGAAAATTCTTAAAGCGATCAAAGTACCAAACCACCTTACCTGTCTTTTGAGAAACCTGTGGGTCAAGAAGCAACAGTTAGAACTGGACATGAAACAAATGACTGGTTCCAAATTGTGAGAGGAATACAAGGCTGTATATTGTCACTCTACTTATTTAACTTATAACCAGAGCACAACATGTGGAATGCCTGGTTGGATGAATCTCAAGCTGGAATCATGACTGCCAGGAGAAATATCAACAACCTCAGATACACAAATGATACCACTCTAACGGCAGAAGTGAAGAGGAAGCAAAGAGACTCTTGATAAATGTGAAAGATGAGAGTGAAAAAGCTGGATTGAAACTCAACAATTAAAAAAAGAGAGAGAATGGCATAGGGTTCCATCACTTTATGGCAAATAGAGAGGGATAGAGTGGAAGTAGTGACAGATTTTATTTTCTTGGGCTCCAAAATCACTGTGGACAGCAAATGCAGCCATGAAATTGAAAGATGGTTGCTCCTTTAAAGGAAAGATATTAGAAACTTAGCATATTACAAAGCAGAGAAGTCACTTTGCCAACCATGATCCTTATAGTCAAAGAGATGATTTTTCCAGTAGTCATGTATGGATGCGAAAGTTGGACCATAAAGAAGGCTAAGTGCCAAAGAATTGACACTCTTGAACTGTGGTGCTGGGGAAGACCCTTGAGAGTCCCATGGACTGCAAAGAGATGAAGCCAGTTAAGGCGAATGGAAATCAACCCTGTGTATTCATTGGAAGGACTGATGCTGAAGCTCCAATACTCTGGCGACCTGGTACAAAGAGTTGACTCTTTGAAAAAGGCCGTGATACTAGGAAAGAACATTTCATGCAAAAATGAGCACAAAAAAGGACAGAAATGGTACGGACCTAGCAGAAGCAGAAGATATTAAGAAGAGGTGGCAAGAATACACAGATGAACTATACAAAAATATCTTCACAACCCAGATAATCACGATGGTGTGATCACTCACCTAGAGCCAGATATCCTGGAATGCAAAGTCAAGTGGGCCTTAGAAAGTATCACTATGAACAAAGCTAGTGAAGGTGATGGAATTCCAGTTGAGCTACTTCAAATCCTAAAAGATGATGCTGTGAAAGTGCTGCACTCAATATGCCAGCAAGTTTGGAAAACTCAGCAGTGGCCACAGGACTGGAAAAGGTCCGTTTTCATTCCAATCCCAAAGAAAGATAACGCCAAAGAATGCTCAAACTACCACACAATTGTGCTTATCTCACACACTAGTAAAGTAATGCTCAAAATTCTCCAAGCCAGGCTTCAACAGTATGTTAACTGTGAAGTTCCAGTTGTTCAAGCTGGATTTAGAAAAGGCAGAAGAACCAGAGATCAAACTGGCAACGTCCGTTGGATCATCAAAAAAGCAAGAAAGTTCCAGAAAAAACTTCTACTTCTGCTTAATTGACTATGCCAAAGTCTTTGACTGTGTAGACCACAACAAATTCTGGAAAATTCTTAAACAGGTGGGAATACCAGACCACATACCCTGCTTCTTGAGAAATCTTAATACAGGTCAGGAAGCAACAGTGAGAACTGGACATTGACGAACAGACTAGTTCCAAATAAGGAAAGGAGTACGTCAAGGCTGTATATTGTCTCCCTGCTTATTTAACTTATATGCAGAGTACATCATGAGAAATGCTGGGTTGGATGAAGCACAAACTGGAATCAAGATTGCTGGGAGAAATATCAGTAACCTCATACATGCTGATGACATCACCCTTATGGCAGAAAGCGAACAACTAAAGAGCTTCTTGATGAAAGTGAAAGAGGAGAGTGAAAAATTTGGTTTCAAACTCAAGATTCAGAAAACTAAGATCATGGCACCTGGCACAATCACTTCATGGCAACAGATGGGAAAGAATGAAAACAGTGGCAGACTTTATTTTTTTGGGCTTCAAAATCACCCCAGATGCTGACTGCAGCCATGAAAGTAAAAAACGCTTGCTCCTTGGAAGGAAAGCTATGGCAAACCTAGACAGCATATTAAAAAGCAAAGACATTACTCTGCCAACAAAGGTCCATCTAGTCAAAGCAACAGTTTTTCCAGTAGTCATGTATGGATGTGAGAGTTGGACTAGAAAGAAAGCTGAGCGCCAAAGAATTGATGCTTTTGAACTGTGGTGTTGGAGAAGGCTTTTGAGAGTCCTCTGGATTGCAATGAGATCCAACCAGTCCATCCTAAAGGAAATCAGTCCTGAATTTTCATTGGAAGGCCTGATGTTGAAGCAGAAACTCCAATACTCTGGCCACCTGATGAGAAGAACTGATTCACTAGAAAAGACCCTGATGCTGGGAAAGATTGAAGGTGGGAGAAGAAGAGGACAACAGAGGATGAGATGGCTGGATGGCATCACCGACTCAATGGACATGAGTTTGAGTAAACTCCGGGAGTTGGTGATGGACAGGGAGGCTGGGCGTGCTGCAGTCCATGGAGTTGCAAAGAGTCAGACACAACTGAATGACTGAACTGAACTTAACTGGGGAAGGTTGAAGGCAAAAGAAGAATGGGGAGGTAGAGGATGAGATAGTTAGACAGCATCATGACTCCATGAACCTGAATTTGAGCAAACTCCAGGAGACAGTGGGGGAGAGATGAGCCAGGCATGCTGCAGTACATGGAATCACAGAGAGACAAGACTTCGCGACTGAAAAGCAACAATAAAAATTTGAAAATATATATATGTGTGTGTGTGTGTGTGTGTATATATATGTGTGTGTGTATATATATATATATATATATATATATATACATATTCATGAAAACAAAACATTGTGCCACAAATTTGCGTATAAATTGGGAGATTAGCTTGTAGCTCACTAGAGTGCAGTGACTGGAAACATTTGTTAAATGTTGTGGAATTCTTATGAGCAACTATGAAAATACTTAAATCAGCATACACATAGTTGAATATTATAGTATTTTTTTTAATTTATTTATTTTCTATTGAAGGACAATTGCTCCATAGAATCCTGCCACCCTCTGTCAAACATCAATGTGAATCAGCCATAGGTATGCACATATCCCTTCCCTCTTGAGCCTCCCTCCCACCTCCCTCCCCATCCCACCTCTCCAGGCTGACCTGAGCCCCTGTTCTGGTTCCCTGAGCCATACAGAAAATTCCCGTTGGCTATCCACTTTACACATGGTAGTTAAGTTTCCATGCTACTCCTTCCATATATCTCACCCTCTCCTCCCCTCTTCCCATGTACATAATTATATTTGGTATGTCTGTCCATTGCTGCCCTGCAAATAAATTCCTCAGGACCATTTTTCTAGATTCTGTATATATAAGTTAGAATACAGTATTATCTTTCTCTTTCTGACACACTTCACTCTGTATGATAGGTTTTAGGTTCATCCACTTCATTAGAACTGACTCAAATGTGTTCCTTTATATGGCTGAGTAATATTCCATTGTGTAGATGCACCACAACTCCTTTATCCATTCATCTGTTGATGGACATCTAAGTTGTTTCCATGTTATATCTATTGTAAACAGTGCTGCAATGAACAACGGGATACATGTGTCTCTTCCAATTTTGGTTTCCTTAGGGTAAAGACTAGGCGTGGGATTGCTGGGTAATATGGTGGTTTTATTCCTAGTTTTTTTAAAGGAATCTCCATACTGCCTTCCATAGTTGCTTCATCAATTTACATTCCCACCAACAGTGCAAGAGTGTTCCCTTTTCTGCACACCCTCTGCAGCACTTAATGCTTCAGACTTTTTGATGGGGGCCATTCTGACTAGTGTGAGGTGATATCTCATTGTAGCTTTCATTTGCATTTCTCTAATAACGAGTGATGTTGAGCCACTTTTCATGTGTTTGTTAGCCATCTGTATGTCTTGTTTGTATGTCTTGTCTGTAGAAATGTCTGTTTAGGTCTTTTCCCCATTTTTTGATTGGGTTGTTTGTTTTTTTGGCATTGAGTTGTATGAGCTGCTTGTATATTTTGGAAATTAATCCTTTGTCAATTGTTTCATTTGCTGTTATTTTCTCCCATTCTGAGGGTTGTCTTTTCACCTTGATTATAGTTTCCTTTGCTATGCAAAAGCTTTGAAGTTTAATTTGGTCCCACCTGTTTACTTTTGTTTTTATTTCCATTATCCTAGAAGGTGGGTCACAGAGCTCTTGCTTTGATTTATGTCATCTAGTATTCTGCCTATGTTTTTCTTCTAAGAGTTTTATAGTTTCTGGTCTTACATTTAGGTCTTTAATCCATTTTTAGTTTATCTTTGTGTATGATATTGGGAAGTGTTCTAATTTCATTCTTTTACATGTAGCTGTCCACTTTTCCAAGCACCATTTATTGAAGAGGCTATCTTTGCCCCACTGGATATTCTTGCTTCTTTTGTCAAAAATAAGGTACCCATAGGTTCATGGTTTATCTCTGGGCTTTCTATCTTGTTCCATTGGTCTGTATTTGTGCCAGTACCATACTGCCGTGGTGACTATAGCTTTGTAGTATAATCTGAAATCAGGAAGGTTGATTCCTCCAGCTCCATTCTTCTTTCTCAAGACTGCTTTGACTATTTGGGGTCTTTTGTATTTCCACATGAATTTTTTTGTTCCAGTTCTGTGAAAAATGCCATTGGTAATTTGATAGGGATCACATTAAATCTGTAGATCACATTTGGTAGTATAGTCATTTTCACAGTATTGATTCTTGCTACCCAGGAACATGGAGTATCTTTCCATCCATTTATGTCATCTTTGACTTCTTTCACTAGTGTCTTATAGTTTTCTGTGTACAGTTCTTTTGTCTCCTTAGGTAAGTTTATTCCTAGATATTTAATTCTTTTTGTTGCAATGGTGAGTGGGATCAATTCCTTAATTTCTCGTTTTGATTTTTCATTATAGTATATGGAAATGCAACTGATTTCTGTGTATTGATTTTGTATCCTGCAACTTTGCTAAATTCACTGATTAGCTCTAGTAATTTTCTGAAACTATCTTTAGGGTTTTCTATGTACAGTATCATGTCATCTGCACACAGTGAGAGCTTTATTTCTTCTTTTCCAATTTGCATTTCTTTTATTTCTTTTTCTTCTCTGATTGCTATAGCTAGGACTTCCAGAGCTATGTTGAATAGTTGCAAAATTGGACACCCTTGTTTTATTGCTGATCTAATGTTTTTCTGTAGGCTTATAATACATGGCCTTTACTATGTTTAACTAGGTTCTTTCTATGCCCATTTTTTGAAGAGTTTTATGACACATACTAATCAAACTAACAAAGACTAAACACAAAAAAATTAAAAGCAGCAAGGGAGAAGCAACAATTAACATACAAGTGAAACTCCATACACTTAACAGTTTATCTTTCAGCAAAAACTCTGTAGGCCAGAGGAGAATGGCAGGATATATCTAAAGTACTGAAAGGGAAAAATCTACAAACATGATTACTGTACCCAACAAGGATCTCATTCAAAATTGGTGGAGAAATAAAAAGCTTTTCAGACAAGCAAAAGTTAAGAGAATTCAGTACCACCAAACCAGCTTTACAAAAAATGTCTAATGGACTTATATAGTCAAGAAATACAACAGAAGAAAAACAATCTACAAATCAACCCTAAACAATTAGAAAGTAGCAATAGGAACATATATATCAATAATTACTTTAAATGTAAATGGATTAAATGCTCCAACCAAAAGACACAGCCTGAATGGATATAAAAACAAACCCATGTATATGCTGTCTACAAGAAACCCACTTCAGACCTAAAGACACATATAGACTGAAAGTGAGAGGATGGAAACATATATTCCATACAAATGGAAAACAAAAGAAAGCTGGAGTAGCAATCCTCATATCAGACAAAATAGACCTTAAAATAAAGAAGATTACAAGAGATAAGGAAGGACACTACATAATGATCAAGGGGTAAATCAAGAGGAAGACATAACAATTGAAAATATCCATTCACCCAACGTAGGAGCACTTTCATACATAAGACAAACACTAACAGACATAAAAGGAGAAATTGACAGTAACACAATAACAGTAGGAGACTTTTAACACCCCACTCACACCAGTGGACAGATCATCAAAACAGAAAATTAATAAGAAAACACAAGCCTTAAATGACAAATTAGATGAGATGGATCTCATTGACATCTTCAGGACATTCCATCCAAATGCAGAAGAATACACCTTCTTCTCAAGCGCACATGGAACATTCTCCAGGATAGACCACCTCCTCGGTCACAAATCAAACCTCAGTAAATTTAAGAAATTTGAAATCATATCAAGCATCTGCTCCAACCACAACACTATGAGAATAGATATCAATTATGAGGCAAAAACTATAAGAAACACAAACACATAGAGATTAAACAACACGTTTCTAAATAACAAACAGGTGCCTGAAGAAATCAAAAGAGAAATAAAAAAAATTTCTAGAAACAAATGACAATGAAAACATGACAACTCAAAACCTGTGGGATGCAGCAAAACAGCCCTAAGAGGAAAGTTTATACCAATACAGTCCTTCCTCAAGAAACAAGAAAAACATAAAATAGACAACCTAACTGTCAGGGAATGTTTGACGGGAGGATTCCTACATGCTGTCTCTCATGAGTCCTCTGTCCCTCTTCAAGAGGAACAGCACGCTGCTCCCAGGGACTGAGGTCATTGTGTGAGGCAAGCATGAGTCTCCTTTAGTAAACATTCTCCTTAGGACAAAACAGCTTAATCTCCTTCCCCTTACTTGAGATATAGATTGTCTCCTGACCTTGTGACTAACGTTACCCCTTGTTCCCTTGGTAACGGTTGCTGTACATTTGGTTTTCTGATCTCTATCATTCCCGAAAGAAGTTTCTTGTACTGCAGCCTATATATACTCATAGAAAAATCATTAAAGCACCTTTGCTCCACCAGAGCTTAGGTCCCCGGGTCTTTTTTGTCTCTCTCTCTCTCTCTTTCTCTCTTTCACTTTCTTATCGTCGACTCTGCACCACAAGGTTCCGGTCCATTAAAGGACCCCAACAAATGGTGCCAAGAACAGGGACACTGGTGTACGTGGCATATCGGGCGGACTGACTCAGGGACCTATTGAGGTCGGTAAGTACTAAGGCATGGGTTAAACGGCTGGCCAGCCCCATTATTTTTCTACTTTACTTCACCATTTGTTTAAATTTCAGGAACTTCTGGCTTCACGGCAATGAATAGAGGCTTGCCTTCAAACAGTAGTTGAACATAATCCTTAGTTTCCTGATAAATGCAGTTTTGATTTAGAAATTTGGCTCCAGGTCAAAGAAAATGTTAAATGAGCAACCAAACAAGGAAAAAATATTCCAATTGACCTCTAGCCCCTATGGGCTCTTATTAAAGCTATAATTCTGCCATTTCAAGGTACATTCTAGCCCTTCCAATATTCAACAGACAGAACACTTATTACATAAATATAAATTAAATGATTAAACTTTACAAAAGGCCCAATTAAAACAATACAAAATATCTCAAAATTTTCTTACTAGCCCTGCCCCGGCTGCTCCAAATGCTTCTCCTCTGCCAACAGTCGCAACTCCAAAAGTCTCTCCTTTGTTGGAACCTAATGAAAAGTTATGCTAATTTTTAAGCTAGATTAGAAGCTGCTATTTCCTGTACTGTAATCAGAGAAGAAACCAAAAAACAGCTAGAGAAATTACTTGCTTATGAGAATGCAAATCAGAAATGTCAAAGAGCTATAGCTGCAATTTGTGAGACTAGGACTATTATTGATTATTTAAAAGCTTATCGCAATCTAGGATCAGAAACTCAAAAGATGCAAATGCTGATTGAGGCAATGGCTACTACCTTTAAAAAGGGAAATGAAGGATACTTTAATTGTGGAGATAAAAATCATTTAAAAAGAGACTGCCCTAAAAAGGCTAATAATACCAAAAAATTTGCCCTCGCTGCCGTAGAAGAATGCACTGGGCCAAAAGTTGTAAATTTAAATTTGATATTGATGGAAAACCTATTCCGGGAAACTCCAAACAGGGGACCCCCAGGTCCCCTACAACAAAAACCAAGGGCAAATTCTATCTTTTCCCTCAAACCCTCAACATCCAGCAGTGCTGCCATCGATATACCAGCCCTAAATGATTTTTTCCTTTACCCTTAAGCAGTCCCTTCTAGAATACCTACTGGGCTTTTTGGACCCCTGCCCCCACAAACCTTCAGTCTTTTGCTTGGCCGATCTAGTCTGACTTCTAAAAGAATTACTGTTCACCCTAGAATAATTGATTCAGATTATAAAGAGAGATTCAAATTCTGATGTCATCTCAGATTCTATGACAATTCAAAAAGGGGGACAAAATTGTTCAATTACTTCTTTTACCTTACATTTCTATTAATTCCTCTAATAATGTACCGACAGATGGGTTTGAAAGTACAGATCAAAAACAGTCTTTGTAGACATCATTAGTATCTGAGTATGCCCGACCAAATATAAATATCAAAATAAATGGTAAAAGATTTTCTGGTCTCCTTGACACTGGATCTGATATTACTATTATTTCCAAACATTTATGGCCCAAATCCTGGCCTGTACAAAAATTCTCTTGCCAAATTGCAAAAATTTCTCAAACTAAAGTACAAGAAGTTTATCAAGGTGTTCAAATATACTCATGTGAAGGACCAGAAGGCCAACCTGCAACATTAAAACCTTATGTGATAAATGTACCCTTTAATCTAATAGGAAGGGACTTACTTATACAATGGCAAACTCAGATATGCATTCCACATTTTTCCTAGGGGCCACTGCTCATTTAACAAACAAAACAATTATTAATATAACTAAGAAAAATTATGAGCCTATTTGGACAAAGCAATGGCCCCTTATGAAAGATAAATTACAAGCTACTAAAGAACTTATAAACACACAATTAAAATTGAAACATATTGAAAAATCTTGCTCTTTTTTGCAACCAGAGATCCCATCACCTATTACTGTTCCTCAAAATTGGCACATTATTATTACTGATTCACAAGATTGCTTTTTAAATATACCTTTACACCCTTTAGACCGGCAGAGATTCACTTTCTCTCTCCCTTATCCTAATCATATCGGGCCTCATAAAGATTTCAGTAGACTATGTTACCTCAAGGTATGCTTAAAAGTCCTGCTACTGCTGCTGCTAAGTCACTTCGGTCGTATCCTACTCCATGCGACCCCATGGATGTCAGCCCGCCAGGCTCCCCCGTCCCTAGGATTCTCCAGACAAGAGTACTAAAATAGGGTGCCATCGCTGTCTCTGTAACAGTCCTAGTATTTGTCAGAATTTTGTAGCCAAGGCTTTACTTCCTATGTGACAACAATTCCCTCATGCATATATCATTAATAATATACTATAGCTACAAAAAAGAAAAATGATATTTTTGACACTGAATGGCTATGATATTCTTTAGATTCCGGAGGAAACTGATGAAAATAAAATATTTTTTGAAATTGCAAAACCGGTTCTTCTTGCACGTGCAGTTAGGAAAAGGTTAACTTGTTAAAATTTTTTTTTTTTTAGAGCTCCAGTTCTGCCTGGGAAACAAAAATAGGCCTAAGAAAAAACCTTAAGTTAACTCTTATCATGTCCTTGGGATACACAGCCCACTCTATCTAGGACTCCAGCCATTAACAAATTGGTGGAGCTCAAAATAAATAAATAAAACAAAAGGATATTTTAAATTTCAAACAGAGAACTATGCCTATGTATTTAAAATTATCTATGTCTCAATGTATGTCTTTGTTTTTAGATAGTGTGGAATTAATGAGCTCTATTTAGATTCAGCTTTACATGAACTGAAGGGTATTCAATGTTGGGTATAATGTTTATTTAAATGTAAATGTGATTTAAATATAATTATTTGTTAATCTAGTTGGGACATGTCTTGAGTCATCAACATTATATAATACTTTTATTATGCCTTGGTTTAAGGTAAACTAAGTTTGTCAACAAAACGGTAACTCTTTATATATATATATATATATATATACAAATATATAGATGAGATAAAAACTTTTAGATAAGCTCTATTAGAAATAATTGTATTTTTGATAGAATGATCTATTATCTATAATCTAGAGCCATCTCTTGGCATTGGAGTGACTTAGGTTTCTAGAGTTGTGCTGAACTAAGTAGTAGAAGTTTGTTGAATGGCTGGGTCATTTCCAAATGAAGTAGGATTTTGAAACGTTAATTGCTGAACATTGGCTTACTCTTAAAAGGGGTTTTTCTTGCAGAAGAGCTGAAGAGATTTTGAGCTGTTAATGAATATAAATATATATTTATATATGAATGGATATATATATAATATAATATGATTTGAGAAATATGTTCAATGGTCTATAAAATGCTAACATACAAGACATTTCATGGTTGCTATAGAAAAGTAAAATATATGCTTTTAATAGAAAGATATAAGAAATGGCAAATAAAATGATGAATACAAAAATATTTTTTTAATTGTTGAAACATTTATTATAGAATAAAGTGGTATTTACATAAACTTTACTAGACTAGTTTTTCATTGTCATTCTAGCTACAGCAAATGTTTTTTCTCCAAATTAAACCAAATTGGAAACAAGAGAAAAATTCTGGGAAAATAATATTTAATAGAATTAACTTTGGTCAGCAGATACATTCAGACTGCAAATATATTAGAAAATGCAGTTGAAATGCTTGGGTGGATCACAATGAAAACCACAAAGTATGGTATGTTTATTTAAAATAAACATTGGATTAAATAAACATTGGATTTGGAGGTCCCACCGAGATTATTATGCTATTATTATGCTATTATGTTTATTATGCTATCATACTTTGTTTTGGCCTTTTAACTTTTAAAGATATTTTGTGCTAGAATTTTAAAAAGGCTTATGACAAATGAAGGAAAATTTTATGGCAAATTGATGTAACTCATTGTCCTGAACTTTCTTCCTCTTCCTTCTTACATGTCTCGATCAATACAAATTCTTCTTTTCTAGGGGCAACACCTCTGTAAGGTAAGACTACACAACATGTTATAACTCACCTATCAACTTACTTCACAATAATGAAAACACCTAATTCTATAAAAACAGACAATGACTCTGCCTATATTTCTAAGCAGTTCAAACAATTTTTACATTCATTCTCTATTAAACAGATTACAGACATTCCTTATAGTCCACAAACACAAGACATGATTGAACAAACACATTACACACTGTAATTGCAAATAAAAAATTAAATAAGAGAATATACACAGAAACACTTTTGTCTTCCTTGTCCAGAGCAAACTTTGCTAGATTCTGGTGTAGTGTAGACTTTAAGCCTATAACTATTGTTGGTGTGACTATTTCTGTTCCCAATGTGTAGGATTCTTAAAGCAGGGCGAAAACAGCATTAAAAAAAAAAAAAAAAAAAGACACCATTTCCCGAATGGATTATTTGTTCCTAAAAATATCAGAAATGTGGAATGTTTGCCTTCTTTTCAAGTCTGTCTTGGAAGTGTAATCCTCCTCTTTAACACACTGAACAGTGAGATTCAACAGTTGCTAAGCTGCATTTCTTTTTCAAGGACAAGGTCAAATATATTTGGATGTGAGCAACATTTCATTTGTCAAGTTGTTCTGCATCACGTTTTCAATAATTTCACTTAGGAAAAAATATTTGAATGGTTACTCCTAATCCTTTGCCCCAAATAACACAAACCACAGCCAAATACCAGTCCCAAACAGATTTCTGAATGATTTTTTTTCTTTTAGACTGAAATATTTCCTAAGAATGTTTTCATCGTTATCGCTTTTCTCTCTTTTTGTAACTGTTGTTAATATAGCCTTATTTGTTTTATAGTTTTTAAACTTACCACAAAGAGATGTTTTGACAAAAGCAAAAAACAAACAAACAAAAAAAGAAGTTTTGAAACATTATAGGACACTTCCTTTCCTTTGCCTATTTGATATCAAGACGGGTTAACTAATCAATAGAAATCTAAGAAACTAATCTTACAGGAAAAAGATATGCTTCTATTTCTCCAGATGGATCCAACGAGCTCACATGACTTCCTCTTCAGAAGATTCAACCTAAGGGGGCCCCCAGCATTCAGACTAGAGATGAAACAGCAAAAAACCCAGGAAGAAAGAATTCCAATATAAGCCATGGCGACATTAAAAATTTCCAAAAACCGCCGCACTCGACATCATCGACCTTATGATCTCCCTATTTGGGGACAGATAAAAACCCTTACTAACTAAACTGAAAACCTGATTTCTCAACAGGGAATGCCTCGGAACCCTAAAAATATTTTTCTTCGCTATGCTTGCTTTGCTTGCTTTTGCTTCCCCCGCTCAGGCTGACCTATTGATCATACTTACTGGGCTTATATACCTAACCCCCCTTTTTTATTGTAGGTTGTAAACTGGACAGATATAAGACCAACCATATCTACTAATGAGTCAACACATATGCCTCCTCCTTAAAACTTGGAGGGGCCCTCTCATCCTGAAGAAAAAGAAAAACTAATTAATATCATTCTAAGTTATGAAGTCCTTCCTTTATGTATGGGCCCAGCAGAATTATGTATAAACGTTAGTCGACAAACTTGGGCTTTCGTCCTGCCTCCAGAAAAGGATTTTCGGACACTACTTAGATTATTTACTGCCCTTTCTTTGTCAGTAAACCATGTTTATACTACTGAAACTTTAGAGAAAGAATTAGGGAAAGAACAAAGAACAACATGCCAACGGTTTACTAATAAGAACTTTAAATATATTCCTGTTCACTGGGACAAATGTCAGGCCAAACCAGGAAAATTAATGTTTATAGCTAATCATACAATTGTCAATTGGGGACCCCATAGTATGTGGTTATTGAACTGCTCAGATGATATTAACAATACTATGTATGATTATATTACTCAAGTAACATGGAAGGTTACTAATACTACAATAGAACATTACCATGACAGAGGACTTCTTGGCTAGCTTGATGATGGAATGGCCCCCGCCTCGTCCTCGAATCATCCTTGATAAACAGATTGGGCCTAAACAATGGGACATCTGAAAACTTGCTGCATACACCGAAGAACTTGGGACTTGGACCAGACATTCCACGGGGACCAATCATAGCTATAGCAATTATTTCTTTCACTATAATCAATCATATTTTATACAAGCCTATGTTCCATTTCCTTTTGTTGTAGCTATAAAAAATTTACAATTCAATAAGACTATATGTTTTGTAACTTGCATAAATTGCAGATTATATACTTGTCTTAACTCCTCTATTTCCTTAAGATATGATTCTCTTTTAATTCTTTGATCTCAACGTAGTCTATGGTTACCAATAAACCTCCAATGGCCCTGGGAAGAAGGTCCCATGGCTGGACTTGCTTCCCGGTTGCTTACTAAATTGCTCTAGTGATGTAAACGATTCATTGGATGGCTGATTTTTGGCATTATAGGATTAATAACTACTTGCACCATTGCTGTCATCACTAGCGTTACTTTACAAACCTCAATTCAAACACATAATTTTATCCAAAATTGGACTAAAAATGCTTATAATATGTGGGCCACTCAGTCTCAAATAGATGAAGATATTCAAAAAGAAATACAGGAACTGAAAACAGCCATCGAATGGGTTGGAGATCAATTAACAGATGTACAAAAACAGGTGATGCTAAAATGTGACTGGAATTCTACTCAATTTTGTGTTACTCCTGTTCATTTTAATAATAGTACTTACAACTGGGAACAAATCAAGTTTCATTTACAAAACATACATGATAATGCCTCTCTGAATGTACGATTATTACAAAAAGAAAAATTTGAAATCTTTTCTAATAATCTGCCCTCTTCCACTAGTATGAGAACTTTAGCTATACAATTGGCTAATCAATTATCTGGGCTAGACCCACCTAGATGGTTTCAAAGCCTTACTCATAGCATTGGGTCTAGAACTATAATTTTGGTGATTGTCTTAACAATTATATTTGTTGTCTACTGTTGCCTTCATGCAAAGATTGTCAAAACTAAACAAACTCTGATGGTCAGAACTCTTCTTACAAATATTATAAATAAATAAGGGGGAATTGTCAGGGAATGTTTGACGGGAGGATTCCTACGTGCTGTCTCTCATGAGTCCTCTGTCCCTCTTCAAGCGGAACAGCACGCTGCTCCCAGGGACTGAGGTCATTGTGTGAGGCAAGCATGAGTCTCCTTTAGTAAACATTCTCCTTAGGACAAAACAGCTTAATCTCCTTCCCCTTACTTGAGATATAGATTGTCTCCTGACCTTGTGACTAACGTTACCCCTTGTTCCCTTGGTAACGGTTGCTGTACATTTGGTTTTCTGATCTCTATCATTCCCGAAAGAAGTTTCTTGTACTGCAGCCTATATATACTCATAGAAAAATCATTAAAGCACCTTTGCTCCACCAGAGCTTAGGTCCCCGGGTCTTTTTTGTCTCTCTCTCTCTCTCTTTCTCTCTTTCACTTTCTTATCGTTGACTCCGCACCACAAGGTTCCGGTCCATTAAAGGACCCCAACACCTAACTTTATACCTAAAGTACCTGGAAAAAGGAAAACAACAACAACAAAAAAAGCCCAAAATTAGTAGAACAAAAGAAATCATAATGATCTGAGTAGAAATAAATGAAAAAGAAATGAAAGAAACAGTAGTAAAGATTAATAAGACTAAAAACTTGTTCTTTGAGAAGATAAATAAAATTGACAAAACCATAGCCAGACTCATCAAGAAAAAAAGAAAAGAATCAAATCAACAAAATTAGCAATGAAAAGAGAAAGGTTACAATAGACAATGCAGAAATACAAAGGATTATAAAAGACTATTATGAACAACTATATGGCAATGAAATAGATAACTTGGAAGAAATGGACAGATTCTTAGAAAAGTTCAATCTTCCAAGACTTAACCAGTAAGAAACAGAAATTATGAACAACCCAATTACAAGCACTGAAATTGAAGCTGTGATAAAAAAATTTCCCAAAAAATAAAAGCCCAGGACCAGATGGCTTTACAGGAGAATTCTATCATACATTTATAAGAAGAGCTAATGCCTATACTTCTAAAACTCTTTCAAAATGTTGCAGAGGAAGGAAAACTTTCAAATCCATTCTATGAGTCCACCATCACCCTGATACCAAAACCAGACAAAGACAACACAAAAAAAGAAAACTACAGGCCAATATCACTGATGAACATAGATGCAAAAATCCTCAACAAAATTTTTAGCAAACAAAATTCAGCAACACATCAAAAAGCTCATACACCATGATCAAGTTGGGTTTATTCTGGGGATGCAAGGATTCTTCAGTATATGGAAACCAAGCAATGTGATACACCACATTAACAAATTGAAAGATTAAAAACCATATGATAATCTCAACAAATGCAGAAAAATCCTTTGAAAAAATTCGGCACCCATTTATGAATACTATAGTACCTTAACAGCATCACATCTTTGATACCACATTTAATGTTCACCTATTCTTACGGTGCCAAAATGTATAATTGTGAGGCTTTTTCCCTCCTGCAAGATGAGAATTCCTTCTAAGTGCCTCATCAACCCTCCCCATAATCTCTTTCTAAAATAGTCAGATTATAACAGTATTATTCATATTTTACATAAGGCAAGAGCAATTTAAAATTTTTATAAACTTGGTTATCAAAAAAGATAAAACAACTTCTCTTAAACAGAAGTAAATATAATGTGGCAATGAGATATGCAGGTCCTCAGCTGCATTAAAGTTTAATACAAAGGCAACTAAATAATTTAGATCTTTAGGTTTTGTTTTTATTTTGGAGGAGGAAAGGCTGGTAAGGAAGACACTATCAATTTAACAAAACCTTTCTTATTGGTAATATATTTATGTATCTAGTTGCATTGTTTTGAAACAATACTGTCATCCTCTTAAGATTTAATTAATATCTCATTTCACATGCAGAAAAGTAACTAATATGATGTCATCAAATAGAAGAAGTTTTGAAACACTATTTCAATTAACACTGATTAAGTTTATCCATCCATCCTACTTTCAGTATTTCTTTCAGTTAATAATGCATACTTTGAGAGAATTAGAAATTAGAATTAGAAAAACAGTATGTGGCAAGAAATTATCTGTGCTAACCAATGGAGATAATTCATTAATTAACAGACTAATAATCACTGTTTTGCTAAGAAAAAGCAGAAAATTATCATGATTTCCCACAGTAATCTGTTCATTTTAGACTTGTTTTATGACATTAAATATTGTTCATACTTTGTGGTTACAGTTAGTAAACTCATTTGAGGCACATTATCATTATTGAATAAATATATCCTGCCTGGATAGACTGCCACAAAATCTGGTGATATAAATTAAGGAGCTTAATTTTCAACCATTACATGATTGCTGTCCAGTCAACTGTTCTTTAAATTTTTCTAACGTAAATGAGAAATGGTGGCTCTTCCATAAACTATTTAAGGAACCAAGCACATTTTCAATTTACTTTTCACAAAGTCCCATTAAAATGAAGTAATGATGAATTTTTCTAAAAGTAAATTCTTATACAATGTCACTGGAAAATGAACCAACTTTAACTCACAAATGCTTTCCAGATTAATATATGTTACTAGGAAATTCATTGTGGTGTGCACATCTATCACTCTTTCACTTTAAACTACAATTGAAATGTCCTGACCACAACAGGTCACGTTAGATATTGCAGGACACGACTCAAAAAGTTAAAAACAATTTCCAGTAAACTCTACTCCTAAAATTAATAAGGTCTCAGTAATTAAGGCCTCAGTAATTAAGGTTTCTATAATTCAGATAAAAATCATATTCAATTAAGAATAATTTTAATAAAAAGTAAAGACTGGTATATGTGTTTAAAGAAAATTATATGGTGCTTTTAAAATCAAAATTTTCAAATACACACTGGTTTCCTTCTAAAATTGTCAAAAAAGTTAAGGCAATGATTTACACAGCGACTTCTTGGCAAAAGGGATATAATAAATGCTATAAAAATCTAATTTAAGAAAACAAGCAATGTAGAAAGATGAGAAATACTGAAAATAATAACATTTTCCTAATTTTGTTGACAATAAATTATTTAAAAAATACAATGCCTCTACATTTTAATTAATATCACTATAAGAATTCATCATCAAGACTTACTCAATATTTTAAATATGAATTTGTCAGTTTTGACAACACTGAAGTAAACAGAGAAAGTAAATTGTTTAACATACAATCCAACTGAAACATTCCTAAAGTTCATTTCATAAAGGTAATTTACTGTTATCTGTCTAATTCTTGACCCATATGTGATACGGGGCTTCACTCATGATTAGATGGTAAAGAATCTGCCTGCAATGCAGGAGACACAAGAGATGTAGCTTCAATCCGTGAGTCAGGAAGATCCCCTGGAAAAGGGAATGGCTACCCCACTCCAGTATTTTTTCTTGAAGAATTCCATGGAAAGAGAAGCCTGGTGGGCTACAGTCCATGGGGTCTCAAAGAGTCAGACATAACTGAGCAACTAACACATACAAACACAGACATAAACACAAACACAGCCATGTAATCTTCATGCTAGAGCTTCTCATATGCCTTTTATCATAATGTATAATATCATAATGTTGAAATGAGATTCATGTTTGGGTAAGGAATTGAGTAAACAGCTGAGTAACAGATATAAGGTAAGACTCAGGTATACAGTGATTTTAAAATGGGGTAGAAATGAAGCAGTTTCATTTACAGTAATCATCACAGTAACTATTACAGTAATAATTACAGTAATCATGATATTTAAGAAAGTAAATTGATAAGCCAAATTGTAAGTTCCAAATAAGCTACATATTTTAAACCCAGTCATCTCATTCTTGAGAAAGGATTCTTAAATATATATATATATAAAATTCATAAGGAGTGGGAGATAAATCATATAAATATACTCTTTGTATGGTGACATTTACATTGGCAGATGTTAGAAATAATCTAAAATTCCAATAATATGCAAATAGCTTGATATTTCAGATGCACCTACTTGATAAAATTTTGCACCAATTTTTTCATTTAGCAAGCATTTACTGAGTGCCTTCTCTGTTCCAGGAAATTTCCTAAGTGTTGGAGATAGAGTGGTGAAAATTTATTCACGGTTCTTGTCTTTGGAATTAAGCAAAAATCAGTCATCATCAGTTTTTGTACTCTTAAAGGCTGTACAAGTACATGGAACAATGACTATGAATTATTCAATTACTAACTTAAAAAAATATTTACAAAGATGTTGCAAAAACAGTGCAGACCATTCTCATGCATCCTTCACCCAGCTGCCCCTAAAGATAAAATTTTACATAACCAAAGTACGACTGTTAAAACCAGGAAACTAAATAAAATATCTAGGAACAAATTTGACCAAGGAAGTGGAAGACCTGCACACTGAAATCCAAGACACTAATGAAGAAAATGCAGAAGATAAACATACGGCTATTATTAAATGCCAAGAAATAAAGAGTTTGGAAGGATATGAAGAAAAAGGAACTCTTGTGCACTGTCGGTGGAAATTGGTGCAGCCACTGTGGAAAACAGTATACAGTCATTGTTGTTCAGTCCTCAGTTGTGTCCGACTCTTTGTGACCCATGGACTGAAGCACGCCAGGCTTCCCTGCCCACCATCTCCTGGAGCTTGCTCAAATTCACATCCATTGTGTCATTGATACTGTCCAACCATCTCATCCTCTGTCTCCCCCTTCTCCTCTTGCATTCAGTCTTTTCCAGAATCAGGTCTTTTCTAATGAGTCAGCTCTTCGCATCAGGTGCCCAAAGTACTGGAGCTTCAGCTTCAGCATCTGCCTTCCAGTGAATATTCACGGTTGATCTCCTTCAGGATTGACTAGTTTGATCTCCTTTTATCCAAGGGACTCTCAAGAGTCTTCTCCAATACCACAGTTCAAAATCATCAATTCTTCAGGGCTGGGGCTCAGCCTTTGTTATGGTCCAACTCTCACATCCATCATGACTACTGGAAAAATCCTACCTTGTCTATATGCACCTTTTTGGCTAATTAATGTCTCTGCTTTTTAACATGCTGTTTAGGTTTGCCATAGCTTTTCTTTCAATGAGCAAGCATGTTTTAATTTCATGGCTGTAGTCACCATCTGCAGTGATTTTGGAGCCCAGAAAATTTTTTCCATTGTTTTCCCATCTATTTGCCATGAAGTGATGGGACCGGATGCCATGATCTCCATTTTTTGATTGTGGAGTTTTAAGCCAGTTTTTTTCACTCCCCTCTTTCACCTTCATCAAGGGGCTCTTTAGTTCCTCTTTGCTTTCTTCCAAAAGGCTGTTGTCATTAGGGTAGTGTCATCTGCATATCTGAGGTTACTGATATTTCTCCTGGCAATCTTGATTCTAGCTTGTGCTTCATCCAGCCTGGCATTTCTTATGATGTACTCAGCTTGTGGAAATCAGTATGAAGTTTCTTCAAAAAAGTTAAAAATAGTACTAGCCTATGATCCAGCAATTCTACTTCTGGGTATTTATATATACACACACATCCCCGTGATCATCACAGCATTATTTACAATAGTCAAATTGCAGAAGCAACCTAAGTCTCCACCAACAGATAAATGGATAAAGAAACTGTGGCATACAAGAAACAGAATGCTTTTTTAAGTGTGTGCTCAGTCATGTCTGACTCTTTGTGACCCCCTGGATTGTAACCCACCAGTTCCTCTGTCCATGGAATTTTCCAGGCAAGAATAGTGGAGTGGCTTGCCATTTCCTACTCCAGAGGATCTTCCCAACCCAAGGATCAAACCTGCATCTCCTGTGTCCCCTGCACTGGAAGGTGAATTCTTTACCACTGAGCTACTTGGGTAGCACCAGTGGAATATTATCCTGGCATAAACTAATGAGACCCCACCATCTGCAACAACAAGGGTGGATTTGAGGGTATCATGCTTAGTGAAATAAGTCAGACAGAGAAAGGCAAATACCATATGATCTCTATTACATGTGGAATTTAAAACACAAAACAAAACAAGCTCATAGATACAGAAAACAGATAGGTGGTTGCCAGAGTCAGGTGAGGCAGGAGGTAAAATGGGTGAAAGGGGTCAAAAGGTGCAAACTTCCAGTTATAAAATAAATGTCATGGGGATATAATGTACAGCATGGTGAAGACATTGATAGTATACTATATATTTGAAAATTTCTTAAGACAATAAATTTTAACAGTTCTCATTATAAGAAAAATACATTTTGTACTATGTGTGCTGATAGATGTTAACCAGACTTACTGTGTTGATCATTTTGCAATATATACAAATATGGAATCACTATGTCGTACATCTGGAACTAACACAACGTTGCATTGTGTCAATTATACCACAATATTTTAGGAAAATGACATTGGCATGATATTATAAACTAAGCTACACACCTTGTTTAGACTTCTCTAGGTTTTATAGTCATTCACAGTGTGAGTGCATAATCTATACAACTTTATCACATGTATAGATCCATAACCACCACAATCAGGATACATTAACATTCCTTCACTTCTAACAAAGCTCCTCTTACTACATTTTGTCACATCTTCTGCACAATACTAACTCTTGACCCACCCCTGATTCCCTTCTTATCACTGTAATTTTATGATTTTCAAAATGAGTGGAATCATACAGTATGAAACCTAATGAGATCGACCTTTTCACTCAGCACCATGCCCTCAAGATCTAGCCAAGTCATTGAATGTCCCAATAGTTTGCTTTTTCTTATTGCTAAGTAGTATTCTCTTGTATAGGTGTATCATAATTTACATATTTACCCACAGAAAAATATTTAATAATAGACTTTTTTTATACTATTGGAGAAGGAAATGGCAACCCATTCCAGTATTTTTGCCTGGAGAATCCCATGGACAGCGGAGCCTGGTGGGCTACAGCCCACGGGGTCGCAAAGATTTAGACATGACTGAGAGACTTCACTTACTTTTTCCTGCTATTAAAGTGAACATAAATTATGCATGTCTATTGTAAAAAAGTACATGTATTCCCTCAAAGTATCAGCTCCTAGAAAGATGAGTAGAACCATGCAAAGATTAATAAATACTTACTGGGTGAATCAATTCCAGAAAAGAAGAATGGAAAAATTATATTAGTTTTTTTGTGAAGTGATCTATAGTAATGATTGTCATAATTTGTCTTACAGAGATCTATTTCAAAACCAGCATGGGATGTGGAACATAATAATTAAACTTACATTTTTATCTCTTATCAGGTATCAAACTTTGATATTTTATTAATAATTATTTCCACACTCTAGGTTATATTACTTCACTTAATCATCACATTAAAAGAGCCCATGAATTATAATTCTACCTATGTTCCAGATAAGAAAACTGAGATTCAGGCAAATAATGAAGAATACATACAAATTAATTTTAAAAAGAGACAAATTCCCTGACAGAAAAATGAAGAAAGAACATTAAAAACAATACCTAGTAAATATTTTTAAATATTTAACTATCTTAGTTAAAAATACATACTTATTAAAAGAGCAATATTATTTAACTACCAAATTACCAGTTTTTTTAAAGGATAAATATCTAGTTGTGACTAAGTAGTTATGGGTTCAAAAGTTGGCACAAAGTTATAGAAGGCAATCGACTATAAATATTTTCATTAAGATGACTTAATGAATACAATTTATGTATTTTCTTAAAGAAAAATTTACATGTATGTGTGCATACATATGTATATATTCATCTACAAATATATATACACTCATTTATAAAGGTATCTGTGCTGATGATAAAAAAGTTAGATGCAATTTAAATATATAAGGAAAAAAGAATGATTATATAAAGAAGTAGCAATATCTACAGAATTTATAGATGCTTCTCAAATAATTAGTGATCTCTCCAATTTTTATGTTTCCTAGTTTTATGATATATTTCAATATTTATATGTACTATAATTATATTTTAAAATAAAAATCATATGTAAAAATATCTACTTTGTTAAGCCACTTTCTAGGCTTAAAAATCAAATTTTACTCATGTCTCACATGACTTTCACAATAATAATTTAAGAATGTCATTATGGTTTCTATTTTTCTGACCGAAGACTAACATAAGCGGATGAAGAGATCTGCCAATATCTCACAGAGACTGAATGCAAAATGTATTTCTAACAACCATGTTTTCCTTTCCAGAGTGCAGTATTCTTTGTACTACATTATGCTCACAGCATATGAAGAATAATAGTTCATTGGTAATAAATACATTTTACCATATTTATGGATTTAAAAACTTTTATTTGCATAAGTAATAACTTTAAGTACATATTCCTAAAATGATTATAGCAATTTTTTAAATCATTCAATACTTGACAAATTTAAATTGTGACAAATACATTTTCTATTAACAGAGAGGTTTTCAAATAGCTAAACACTGAATGGAATGTGGCCATTGAGATTTCCAATATTTGGTTGCTGTGAGCGACATTGGATTTCCCTGTAATACAAGCCCAGCCCAGGGGTGCTATATTTAAAATTACATTGGCATTTCTATTAAAATCTCAGCTTTTCAAGGATTTATGCCAAAGCCATAAAAATTCTATTTGATAGAAAGGCAGAATTGAAAGTCTCTGTAGAGATTGTTTTCTTCCCTTTTCACACAAAACCAGCCTATTTATTTATTTTCTTCATGGAATCCAAATGCTTTAGCAGAACACAAATCTTGGATAACTAAGAAGTGGTTAAGGTATATCAGTGTTCTACAAATCTCCAACAATGTGAGCTGGCCTTGATGTTTGAAGGCTTGCCTATTCCCAAATTCTGTTCTTAGAAACCTATAAGAAGCTTTTGGTGACACTAACGCACTGGAAATCCCAAACATTTCAAATCATTGTGCCAACAGTTTATACTGAACACAGAAATGAAATGTTAGGTTTTCCATGTTGTTGGAAAAAACCCTATGATTTTTATTTTATTTTTGGAAAGATGATACAACCTATGAGCTATCACTCAGTGACATATGAATTTTAAAACTTCTTTATAATTATTTTTCTGTTATTCAATTAAATATAATTATTGAGTCCTAGAATTCTCAGCTTCAAATCATGTTATTACTGCAGAAGATAAGAATTACTGGAAATGGTTCTATCTCAAAGAGCTACTAAGTTCACTAAGGAGATAAGACAAATCTATGAAGCATCCTGGTTCAAATACATAGTTGCAATCATTGTGAAACATTTGCTAAAAATATAAATGAAAAATCTTTTTTTCTGTTGAATACACTCAACTATTGCCTCACTACTTAAGGACTTCATGACTTAAAACAATATGACCAACTGTGTTCATAAGGAACACTAGGAAATTCATAGAGTTATTGATTGAACTGAGTCTCAGTTTCCTTAACTATACGGTGAGAATTCAGTGTTTTTTAAACTTAAAAGGGACTATTTCACCCCCTTTAGTGGGCATGAAATCAATTAAATGGGTCACAATTAGCATTCTTTTTATAAAATTAAATAGTGTAGAATAGATAAAATATCAAAGTGTATCCCATAGTGAGGGTAAGCATTGTTTCATGAAACTTTTTTTTAAGTTTACATATTTACTCCAAGATAATATATTTCTTCTGGTGGGTCATAATATGTAAAGTTTAGTTTAGATGGATGGGTTTCATTCCATCTCTTAAGCTCTATAGTTTTGTAAGCTGTCTCATATTTCACCAGGCTATAGCAAAATACTATATCACATTAAATATTAATCTCTATTGGCTCTAAACATTCATCAGTTTAAGTGATAAATTTATCTCTTATAAAATCTCTATTCTTTCATCCTGTTTTTGTAGAGAATACAAAGGTGGGTGGTATCTCATATGTGTTATGACATTTCTAATATATTTTTTCTACTTTGGCATTCTGTTCCAGGCATTGGACATATCCGTCCTGAGACAAATTGCCAATCCTTGAAATATACGCAAGTGCTGTATGTTTTGCAGAGTATCATGATTACCTTGAAACACCAAGGATCATTCCTGGGTTCTCATAGAACAGCTCACAAACTGAATTATCTCAACTTTTATTTAATATACAAAACAGAATTTCTCTATTTACTCAACTATTAAATCTGCTTTTTAAAAAAGAAAAAGAAAAAAAAAAAAAAGCTAAACTTTGTCCAACTGGCTAATAGGGCAATGGATGCTATCATTTTCATATTTTGTCACTTCTCTTGCCCTGAGTATTTCTGAAAATTGCCTGAGTCTTATTCCAGTTAAAAAAGAACAGTCCTTGTGTAGATCACCTGTCTATCTTCTTTTTGTATTCCAAACTCCACCTTTCCTGGCTCTGCTATATAGTTTAGAAGTCTGGGAATCAGCACATTTTCCAAATCTCTTTGGACAGCTGGATTTTTTATGAGTTTTGTTTATCAGTAAGAGGTCAAACAGGCAGTCAGAAAGTTGAAGAAAGAAAGAAACTTCCAGCTTCTAGCTCCTATAATTTGGCAGTAGTTGAAAATTGCTAGAGATGCAGCAAGGGGATGTGCTTTTGGGCTTAAGCAACCCAGCAAAGGCAATTACCTTCTCAGCATCAGTCTTGGTTGATCTGAATTCCTCTGGTGGATAAAACAGCACCTACAATAATTTCCAACAGCTTAGCAGCAGCATAAGCTCATAGAATCCAACATAATGACTTTTGCAGCTTTTGATCTTTATATATCATATCTTTTTTCCCTTTATTTCTCCATATAACAACTATCTTTTCCCTTTCACTCTTCATAGACTCTCAACACTTGCATAACCAATTCTCCAGATTAACTTTCCTCTAATTTACTAGAGTTGATCTCTACTTCTAACTCAACCCTGACTCATACAGCCCTATATAAGTGAAATCCTGCATCGCAATTGGAGATGGGAGACATACAACTGGACAACACTTCACAGAAGAATCTAGGTTTCAGTTCTGGTTTAAACTATTAAGTAACCAAGGAGAATTTTTGCTTTTATTCATTTTATTAATTCATCCTTTCTGACAAAACCAATTGTAGTAGATTGGAATATTTTTCAACAAAAAATGATTTCCCTCTAACCTCCTCATAGGGAGTATATTTCTCTGCTCCACAGAAGTTTTGTATGTTTACATGATTTTTTTTTTTTGACCGATGGGATATGACCTGAGTCACAATGAAGTACAGTACTGAATCAAGGCCTTTTGGAGCACCCAAATATTTCTGCCAGCCCCTTGGGGAACTCCTGACATTGCCAGAAGAAATGACATGCCACTTGGTTTCTACCCCTCTAGCCTAGGAACTCAGCATAAACATGCATGGAACAGAACCATCACAACACACACATGGACCTAAACACATGGACCTGAAGCATGAAACTGAGTCACCTGTGCCAACCCACATTATCATGAGCATGAGAATAAAACTATCGCTTGCCATCAGGAGGCTGCAATCAGTTGATACGTGTACAAAGCCACATATGCTACAGATCTCTACCATAATTTTTCCTACCTTGTTGACATAATAGCTGACATAGATAATCTCTGCAATCAATATCTGTGTAACTCTGATTTGACCATTCTGACCTGTTGTTCTCATTGAGTCACCCATTCACATCTGACTCTTTGCAACCCCATGGACTGCAGCACACCAGGCTTCCCTGTCCATCACTATCTCCCAGAGTTTGGTCAAACTCATGTCCACTGAGTTGATGATGCCATCCAACATTCTCATCCTCTATCACCCCCTTCTCCACCTGCCCTCAATTTTTCCCAGCATCAAGGTGTTTTTCAAACAGTGACCAAAGTATTGGAGCTTCAGCTTCAGCATCAGTACTTCCAATGAGTATTCATAGTTGATTTCCTTTAGGATTGACTGGTTGGATCTCCTTGCTGTCCAAGGGACTCTCAAGAGTCCTCTCCAGCACCACAGTTTGAAAGTGTTAATTCTTTGGCACTCAGACTTCTTTATGGTCCAACTCTCACATCCATACACGACTTCTGGACAAACCACAGCTTTGACTATATGGAAGTTTGTCAGTGAAATGATGTCTCTGCTTTTTAATATGCTGTCTAGGTTTGTCATATCTTTTTTCCCAAGGAGCTAGCACCTTTTAATTCCATGACTGCAGTCACCATCCACAGTGATTTTGGAGCCCAGAAAATATAAAGTCTGTCACTGTTTCCATTTTATTCCTCCATAAATTTGCCATGAAGTGATGGAACCAGATGCATAATCACAGTTTTTCAAATGTTGAGTTTTAAGCCAGCTTTTTCAACCTCTTCTTTCACCTTCATCAAGAAGCTCTTGAGTTCCTCTTCACTTTCTGCCATTAGGGTGGTGTCATCAGCATATCTGAAATTAAGGATATTTCTCTCAGCAATCTTGATTTCAGTTTGAGCTTCATCCAGTCCAGCATTTCACATGATGTCCTTGGCATATAAGTTAAATAAGCAGGCTGACAATATACACCCTTGACATACTCCTTTCCCATTTTGAACCAGTCTGTTGTTCCAAGTCCAGTTCTAACTGTCGCTTCTTGACCTGCATACAGGTTTCCCAGGAGGCAGGTAGGGTGATCTGGTATTCCCATGTCTTGAAGAATTTTCCAGTTTGTTGTGATCCATGTAGTCAAAGGCTTTAGTGTGGTCCATGAAACAGAAGTAGATGTTTTTCTGGAATTTCTTGCTTCTTCTGTGACCCATTAGATGTTTCAATTTGATTTCTGGTTCCCTTGCCTTTTCTAAACCCAGCTTGTATATCTGCAATTTCTCAGTTCATGTACTACTGAGCCCTACACTGAAGGATTTTTAACATTACCTTGCTAGCATGTGAAATGAACTCAATTGCGCAAGTTTGAATATTTTTGGCACTGCCCTTCTTTGGGACTAGAAAGAAAACTGACCTTTTCCTGTTGTAACCTGACCTGTTATTACCTTCTATATATCATCTAGTGATTTCACTTAGAACCCTGAGAAAATGAAAATGTCATAAATATTTCAGGAATTTCATAACACTGAAAGCAACTACCAGGCTTAATCAACACTTTTAAGAAATATATTTCTCAAAAAAGATATTGTATTTCCTTAAACTAAAATGTGGTATTCTTTATTCATTGATTCATTCATCATTGTTTCAGTTATGTGGAATACAGCAGCAAACCAAATGAAGCTCCTTGTTCTCATTCAAGAGGTGAAGATAGACTCCAAAATATTAAAACATAAGCACATAAATCTTTAGACTACCACTAGCAGTGGCAGTCAGTCAGTCAGTTCAGTCGCTCAGTCGCGTCCAACTCTTCGTGACCACATGAACCACAGCACGCCAGGCCTCCCTGTCCATCACCAACTCCCAGAGTTTACCCAAACTCATATTCATTGAGTCAGTGATGCCATCTAACCATCTCATACTCTGGCATCTCCTTCTCCTCCTGCCTTCAAACATTCCCAACATCAGGGTCTTTTTAAATGAGTCAGCTCTTTGCATCAGGTGGTCAAAATATTGGAGTTTCAGATTCAACATCAGTCCTTCCAATGAACACCCAGGACTGATCTCCTTTAGGATGGACTGGTTGGATCTCCTTGCAGTTCAAAGGACTCTCAAGAGTCTTCTCCAACACCACAGTTCAAAAGCATCAATTCTTCTGCGCTCAGCCTTCTTTATAGTCCAACTCTCACATCCATACATGACCACTGGAAAAACCATAGCCTTGACTAGACAGACCTTTGTTGACAAAGTAATGTCTCTGCTTTTTAATATGTTGTCTAGGTTGGTCATAACTTTCCTTCCAAGGAGTAAGTGTCTTTTAATTTCATGGCTGCAATCACCATCTGCAGTGATTTTGGAGCCCCCAAAAATAAAGTCAGCCACTGTTTTCAATGTTTCCCCATCTATTTGCCATGAAGTTATGGGACCTGATGCCATGATCTTAGTTTTCTGAATGTTGAGCTGTTTTAGGCAGGGTAATCAGAGAAAACCTTTTGTCTTCTGCCAGAGTTGCAAAAAAACACTAGCAGAGCTTATGTCTATGCTATTGTATGTATGTAATAAATTCATTTATGAAATTAGCCCAAAATATGAATATTCTTCTGTTTCATTCAGCAATAATGTTGTCAAATGAGTTCTGATGCCTTGAAGAATACCAGATGATCAAAAAAAAAAAAAAGTTGGCATTTATTACAAAGTTACAAAGGGCATACATATTTCAGAACCTAACAGTAAAAATTTCAACCAGACAATCAAATGTTTGGAATGAAAACTTGAAAAAATTTCTAAGCTTATTTCTCCATTTCTCTCTTTTCTGAAGCTATATTGTCTTCTTGTTTCCGCTTTGTTCTTTGCGTGGTAAATATCTGATTTATTCCTTGATGGCTCAAGAAGTAATGAATCTGCCTTCAATACAGGAGACATAGGAGACTCAGGTTTGATCTCAGGGTCAGGAATATCCTGACCTGGCAACCCACTCCAGTATTCTTGCCTGAAAAATCCCATGAATAGAGGAGCCTGGTGGGCTACAGTCCATACAGTTGCAGATAGTCATACATGACTGAAGCGACTGAGCACTGCAAAATAACTTCTCTAATTGCACATGACTCAACCTGGCCACGTCAGTTCCAAACTCACAGATTCAAATATAACTGGTAACATTCAGTTCAGTTCAGTCACTCAGTCATGTACGACTCTTTGTGACCCCATGGACTGCAGCATGTCAGGCCTCCCTGTCCATCACCAACTCCCGGAGTCCACCCAAACCCATGTCCTTTGCGTCGGTCATGCCATCCAACCATCTCATCCTCTGTCGTCCCCTTCTCCTCCTGCCCTCAATCTTTCCCAGCATCAGGGTCTTTTCAAATGAGTCAGCTCTCCACATCAGGTAGCCAAAGTATTGGAGCTTCAGCTTCAACATCAGTCCTTCCAATGAACACCCAGGACTGATTTCCTTTAGGATGGACTGGTCGGATCTCCTTGAGTCCAAGGGACTCTCAAGAGTCTTCTCCAACACCACAGTTCAAAAGCATCAATTCTTCGGCGCTCAGCTTTTTTACAGTCCAACTCTCACATCCACACATGACTACCGGTAAAACCAAAGCCTTGACTAGATGGACCTTTAACATGCTGTCAAGGTTTGTCATAACTTTCCTTTCAAGGAGTAAGCATCTTTTTATTTCATGGCTGCCAAAAAATGCATTTGTTCTGGGAATATTAGAGGTAAATAAAACAGTATCAAGACCAGTTCTATGCAGAAGGCAACAGAGGGAGAAGAATGTTCTCATTGGTAGAGACAGGAGGAAAAATAAAACAAGATGTGGACAGCATCTTAATGATGACAGCAGAAAACAGTGATAATTAAAATGTATGTGAAAAACTAAAAACTGAAATGGAAAAATAATGTAAGACAGTGAGATTTTTCTTAAATACTCTGTAATATTTAATACATTAAAAAAAAACACATACATTAAAAAGCAACCTCTGAGCTGGTCCAATAATAACACCTGGAACATTTCATATCTGTGTGCTCCTATTTGATTTTATCATTATCTTGATTTTTTTCATCATTTATCTCATTATAAAATGTATTTTACCATACATGCATGTGTCAAAATAAAAGACTGATAAATATGACAGCAAAATTTATGCTTTTATAAAAAAGTAGGAAAAATAAACTTAAAAGGTATACTGTAAGTGATATAACTTACTACCTATATGTATAACTGCTAAAACATAAGAATAACAGTAAAGTGAAAAATCAACAAAAACTATACATAAGCAGTATGTGAAAAAGGAAACTCAAATGACCTATACATATATGAAAATTGACTAGCAATAGTAATCATAGGCATTTAAATTTATAGGAGTCCTATTACTTTATCATTAATTAGATCAGAATAAAATGAAAAAAGCAGTATTAATATGCCAACAATGCCTTGACAGATTGTGAGGAAATAGTGTTTTCTTTCATGTTTGATGGAAGAAATAAAGCAGTAAATTTGATGAAGAATTTGACAGTATACATTAACACTAAAAATACATGGTTATTCAGCAATTCTAATATTAAGTATTTAAGACAGAGAAAGCAAATTCACATATGCATATGGAGACATTCTAAGGTGTTTAATGAAGCTCTGCTTGCCAAAATTAAAAACTAAACAACCACAGCTTAATAACAGAAAAAGTTAAATCAGTTTGACCTTTTGATGGAACAACATATAGCATCTATAAGGTATCAACTAAACATATACAAGTTAATATGGATTGAAAATATTTTGAGTGAAAAATAAGCAAGATGCAAAATAATATGTGCACTATGGTATTATTTTTGGAAAAATAAAAATCTAACTAAATTTCATATATACTTTCCATCAATGTATTTGGATATATAAATCGTAATTTTAGTTTCTACTGGAAAGAGGCGTGTCGAATTTTGGCAAGAATGAGGAGAAAGGAGCATGGTGACCAAAAAGGACTTAAAAGCATTAGATGTAACAATCTTGCTATTTTTTTTAAATGCAATAATATATTACTTGTATATTTTTTAAATAAAATAATATTAAATAAGATTGAGGCACTTTCAGAAAAGTGGGAGTCCACACTCAATCTGGACTCTAAATATAATATAGATTGTATCTTCATGGAAATAGACGCATCAGATAATCATAATATGGAACATGCAAATAATTGTTCTTCGTTTGAAGTCTATGTTCATTTAGCATCTCATGGTTCTGACATCTATCTTCAAGGAAAGAATACACTAAGCTTAACAGAATAAATTCATTTGTTTAGCAAGTACTGTATGCTTATTATGCAAGTCACTATTCTGCATAGTAGGACTATAACAGTGAAAGAAACTGACCATGATTCTTCTCCTGTGTAACTTATATTGCAGTGTAATATATAAAGATGTTAGGTAGGAATAAATATTATGGAAAAAATGAAGCAAAAAGGAGGACACAAAATTTGAGGAGGAAGTAGTTGAGATTGAGAAGTGGACACAAGGATCATTAACTTGTTGTAAGTTAGTCTCAAGATTTTGAATCTTACTCTGAGTTAGATGAAAAGAGGTTGATGAGTTTAAAGTAAAGGTGATTTTATTAGGATTTCTTTGGGGGTTGTGCTAAGAATATACTAAAAAAAGAGCAAAGAGGAAATGAAAAATTTTAATAAGTTACTACAGAAGAAGAGGGCTACAGAGGATGAGATGGTTGGATGGCATTACTGGTTCAATGGACATGAACTTGGGCAAACTCTGGAAGATGGTGAGGTACAGGAAGACTGGCATGCTGCCATCCATGGGGTCATGAAGAGCTGGACACAACTTTGGCAACTGAACAATAGCAACCTAGGCAAGAAGATGGTGGTTGGAATGAATGTAATAGGAAGGGAGATGATATGAAATGTTCTAATGAGTTTTTAATGTAAGTCCAAAGGTTTTGCTATAGAATGATTGTGAGGATTTAAAGAAACAAGGAAGTCAAAGATGAATTCAAGGTTCTTATTTTATGTTATAAGGATCCAGTGACAACTGACTGAAATTGGTAACATTAAAGTAGGAGCAGATTTGGGTTGATGACTGGGTGCTGAACATTTTTAAACTGTGTTTTATATATTTCTAATTCTCACTGTAAATTAATAATAGAAGTTCTAGTTATCATATCATTGATTCTAAGCTTGAATTAAAAAAATAACATAGTACCACTCTCAATGCACAGGTATAACCATGAATTTAAACAATAAAGAAAAGGAAATGACAGACATTTTTAGAGCGTCTCTTAGCAGTCTGCCAGTCTGTCACACGACATTTTCTAAGGGCATCTAAGCTTCAGCATCTACCTGCTTTCAAACTTTAAACTGTGGTGAAAGTAACATAGAACTGAGACTTGATGAACCTAATCTACCACTGACTTAGAAAAAGAAGGAGAACAAGGGCATGGGCTTAATCTTCCAAAGGTATTATTTAGTAAGATGTACTAAGCAGGAAATCAGCCCTGAATGTTCATTGTAAGGACTGATTTTGAAGATGAAACTCCAATACTTTGGCCACCTGATGGGAAGAACTGACTCACTGGAAAAGACCCTGATGCTGGGAAAGATTGAAGGCAGGAGGAAAAGGGGATGACAGAGGATGAGATGGTTGGATGGCATGACCAACTCAATGGACATGAGTTTGAGTAAACTCTGGGAGTTGGTGATGGACAGGGAGGCCTGGCATGCTGCAGTCCATGGGGTTGCAAAGAGTCGCACACGACTGAGCAACTGAATTGAACTGAACTGAACTAAGCAGGAAGGAACAAATAGCAAATGAGGAACTATGCTATGAACTTGGATTTGGTTGTGGTTGACTATCTTTCACACATATCTTCCAGAGGGCTGAAGCACAAGGAAGTAGTCTTATCAAATTCAGTTGCCTTTGGTTGAATTTCCATATATTCTTAAAGGCTTTTTATCTTCTTTGCTACTTCAAAAGCTCTAGCAAAAAAACAACTAAACAAAGCTTCTTTTACCAACTAAATTCATCCCAGATTAAAATGTAGTTAGTTGTAACAGTTGCTACTAAGGATTTTGTTTCCTAGAACTTTCACAGATTTTTTTTTTTTTTTTTAAGGAAAGAAGTAGATTTCACAGTAGATTTTTCTCCAGAGAATGCAAGGTCTATTAGGACAAATTAGTAATTTTTATATTTAGGAATGAGCATCAAGAAAGCGCTACTTGTACAGGAACAACAAACTATGCTTACTATATTATTCTGTTTCATAAGCACAAGACACTGAATCTTTTTTCATTTTAATTTTATATTTAATCTTTGAAATGGATGTCTATTAAAATCAATAATGTTTCCAAACAGCAGTCAGCCTGTTAGCAATCATGGTCTAATTGCCACTGAAGTGACTTAGCGGCAGCAGCAGCATGTATGAGAAACCATCAAAATGCTAGATCAAAACTCACTGAAAGGATAGCAGTGGCTTATAGAAAGGCTGAGAGGTAATTCTGGTGCATTCTTTTAAACTCTTAGAAATCATCAGTAAAAACACTGAATCAGTACTTTTAAAAATTTCTAACATGGTATTTAAAAGTAATCTAGAGATACATAACTGCAAAGTTGTCTCAGGGCCATTTTTAAAAGATTTTAATAATATGATTTTAAGAAATGCTGTATCATCAATGTTCTTGAAGATATTAATAACTGAATTTAAAAATTTTCTAGAAAACTTACAGTTTGATCGTATAAAACTTCCAGGAAAAAGTCAATGAATTTACTTCAATTATACTTTGTTTATATGCATGTATAAGACTGATAAAAGATAAAACCCTACATCTCATTAAGCCCAGATGAGTTCTTTCAATATAAAATTATAAAATATGAATCTAAGTGAAAATAAGCACTGAATTAGAATTTAATTGGAAGCATCTTCTTTAAAGATAATAGGGCATCTTAGATGCAATGGTAACTTCAAGTCAATTAAATACGTGCATGCATGCTCAGTCATGTCTAACTCTTTGCAATTCTATGGACTGTGGTTCACCAGGCTCCTCTGTCCATGGGATTTTTCCAGGCAAGAATACTGGAATGAGTTGCCATTTCCTCCTCCTCCAGGTGATCTACCCGACTCAAGGATCGAAACCTCATATCCTATGTCTTCTGCATTGGTAGGTGGATTCTTTACCACTGCACCACCTGGGAAGCCCTCAATAAAATATAGTATGTTCTTTAAAGTGATGACTTTTTATCAGAAGTAAGATCAAGTTATCTCTAGAAACTGTGATATCCCAGGAAAAGCACTGAGTCGTGATCAAGAGGTCGAGGTGTGACACTGACTTGTTAGAAGACCTTAAGTAGCAATGAAACTTTGCTTTATTTTATTGGTCATGCATGTTAACTCACTTTTGTCATGTCTGACTCTGTGGACCCTATGGATTAGAGCCTACCAGGCTCCTCTGTCCATGGGAATCTCCAGGAAAGAATACTAGATTGGGTTGCCATGCCCTCCTCCAGGGGGTCTTCCAACCCAGGGATCAAACCTTATGTCTTATCTCTTATGTTTTCTGCATTGGCAGGTGGGTTCTTTACTACTAGTACCACCTGGCAAGTTCCATTTTACTGGTCACTAATGCAAAATGGAAACAATTCATTAGGAAATAAATTATTGGCAGAAGTAACTGTTCAAATTCACTTACTATTCCAAACATTTTCATGACCCCTTACATACAAAACAATAATCCTCATGGCACAGAATTTTATAGCAATTCTCTTACTGAAGACGTGACAGTGCCTTTCAAAATAGGAAATTTAGAACTATCTATAAACTTTCAAAATGCAGTGCTTAGTCGCTCAGTCTTGTCTGACTCTTTGCGACTCCATGGACTGAAGCCCACCAAGCTCCTCTGTCCACAAGGATTCTTCAGGCAAGTATACTGAAGTAGGTAGCCTATACCTTCTCCAGGGAATCTTCCCAAATCAGGAATCAAACCAGGGTCTCCTGCACTGCTGGTGGATTCTTTACCAGCTGAGCTACCAGTTCTGTGGAATTCTCCAGGCCAGAATACTGGAGTGGGTAGCCATTCCCTTCTTTAGGGGGTCTTCCCAACCCTGGGATAGAACCCAGATCTCCCACACTGCAGGCAGATTCTTTACCAGCTGAGCTACCAGGGAAGCCCAAGAACACTGGAGTGGGTAGCCTATCCCTTCTCCGGCGGATCTTCCTGACCCAGGAATCAAACCGGGGTCTCCTGCATTGCAGGCAAATTCTTTATCAGCTGAGATACCAGGGAAGCTCTTAAAATACAGTATCGACTCAAGTCAATGAAGCTATCTCTTTAGGGACTAGAGATAATATGATCCTTTTAGAAAATCTACAGAAACAAATAACATATGTCCCCCTGTTTCTGTGATGACAGAAAAATAGAAATTATTAAAATCAAATAGAAACAAATGCTGTCATTTCCTTGACTATCATATATGAAGTATAATCCTAGATACTCTTTGTTATGTGCTTCTATCTTATTGTGTCATAGCATGTACTATATTAGCATTTTACATTATGTCTTTATTAACTATGGTCCTTCTCTCAATAAAGAACACAATGAAAGCAAAAGACTGGTCAGGTTTCTTTAGTACTGTATCTTTGTTTCTCCAAAGGAGTGTCTGATATATATAAGGTATTTTCAATAAAAAAAAAATTGTGTGTAATGGTTTAATAAATTAGATGTTTAAGCAAAAATAATGAGCACTATATAAATACAATATATTGTGAGAATGAGACAAAGGATGGCATGAACCTTACTCTATATTTTCAAAGGCACATATGTATAGGGTATATTTATTTACTTGGGAGTAAGTCCACTTATCTGTGATGTCCAGCAGAGATGTTTTAAATTGAAAAGACAAGGGTTAAGAAAATCAAACTTGATCTTTCTTCTTTATTCTTCCTTCTCTTGTTTTCCATCATATTCTGACATAGTTTAAAAGAAATTTTAATGTCATATATTCTATGACATGGAACAGTTTAGTGGTGGCTTTAAGAAGAATTTTGAGAGTAATTTTTATATCATACGTACTGAAACTTAAATTACTCTGTTTTCTTTTAAATTGCTGTGGTTATGCGTCTCTGTTATAAACTCTCAAAAAGAGAGGTTTTTTACTGCCTTGTAGTTCTGTGTCTTGCTTAATTTTGGAATATGCATTTTAGCTTTCAGGGAAATTACTAATCTATTTTCGAAACAATTTTATCTGAACAGGCTATTGTTTAACTTTTTTCTTTAGATTTATATCTTTGCATAATCTATATATAAATAATTATTAATAATTTTATATGTCTTTGTGTTTGTAGTACATGCTTGACCTTAAGGTAAAGAATTTAGAAAAAGTCATTACTAAATAAATAATGTGTACCACACTCCAGTATTTTTGCCAGGAAAATCCCATAGACAGAGGAGCCTTGTGGGAGACATGATGGAGTGACTGAACACACACACACACACACACACACACGGGCATTTAGAGAAAATTGATCTTTGAAGTTTTTTGTTTGGTTTGCAATAAATACCAGGTGATGGCATTTCGCTTCTGGATATGTATTTAATCATAATTACAGAATCTGTCAAAATTTTAAACTGTCAGACAAACATTTTTCCTGTTTTTTCTTCTGATTATGCAAGCTTATATAGAAGGACATTAAAGAAGGCCTGCCAGTTAACCTTTATAATTTTCAAAGCCATCTCAAGGTCTCAGTCTCCACCGATCATAGCCTTGTCCTGGCAAATGGGCTTTGGTAACTCAATGAAGCCATAAGCCATGTCAAGCAGGGCCACCCAAGACAGATGGGTCATAGTTAAGAGTTCTGACAAAACGTGGAGGAGGGAATGGCAAGCTACTCCAGTGTTCTTGCTGCAACAACCCCAAGAACAGTATGAAAAGTGGTGTTGGAGAAGACTCTTGAGAGTCCCATGGACTGCAAGGAGATCAAACCAGACAATCCTACCGGAAATCAACCTTGAATAGTCATTGAAAGGACTGATGCTGAAGCTGAAGTTCCAATACTTTGGCCAGCTGATGTGAACAGCCTAATGAGTTTCTAATCAATTCATTAGAAAAGACCCTGATGCTGGGAAAGAGTGAAGGCAAAAGAGAAGAGGGTGGCAGAGGATGAGATGGTTGGACAGCATCACCAATTCAGTGGACATGAGTTTGAGCAAACTCCAGGAGATACTGAAGGACAAGGAAGCCTGGTGTGCTGAGTCCATGGGTCACAAAGAGTTGGACATTACTTAGTGACTGAACAAGAACAAACAAGGTCTCAGACTATTTCCACTGAGGTAAACATTAATACATTAAGCATATTCCTCAAGGATTTGACAAAAATTGAACGTGCTCTTTCCTCTCATCAAAAGTCTAAATTATTCAGGCCATAAAAATAGTGCTAACAACAACCAACATTTTTATGTCCTAACTACCTGTCACTAAATACCAACACAACTATGCATAATAAGGCACTCAGTACTCTATATACATTCCTTCACTGAATCTGCAAACAACCCTATGAAGTAGGGTAATATTTTAGAGTCTAGGTACAGTGATGTGAAGAGACATATTGAAAAAAACCTACAGATTTCCTCCTTTGTTTTCTCCTTTATTTTTTTCTTTCTGTTTTATTGAGATATAATTGACATACACTTCTTTACTTATACACAGAACTTATGCACACATATAATTATACAGAAATATAATACATATAACTTATACATACATATAATTGGCATACACTCCTTTACTTATACACAGAACACTGTTACTGACACTTCAGGTCACCAAATGTGTGGGGCTTTTTCCCCCACACCAAAGGAATTCATGACATCAACTGGGTGTGTGTCCTACAATTTTACTCAGTTCTGGAAATGGGTCAGATACCACAGGTTAAAAGATCAGTTCCACAAGAATGCTTCCACAACACTTTAGATACCAAAGGACAGTAGGTTCCCACAGTACCCACAACTTTTGTCTGACATGGCTACACATCTGAGATTTTCACAATCCCCTCCTGATTAATAATAGTTTGCTAGAGTGGCTCACAGAACTCAGAGAAACACTTCATTACATTCATGAGTTATTAAAGAATAAGATAAATGATACAGATGAACAGCCAGATGAAGTAATACATAGGCTGGGAGTTTCCCAATCCCAAGAGTTTTTGTCCCTGTGAAGTTGGGATGTGTCATCCTGAACATAGATGTGTTCATCAACCTGGAAGCTTCCAAACCCCTACTCAGAATTTTTTGGAGGTTTCTTCACTCAGGAATAATAAATTACTGGCTTAATTGATTGCTACCTCCATTTCTAGCCCCACTCTCCTCTTTGGAGGATGGAATGTAAAGCTGAAAATATCAAGCTTTCCATCATGGTTTAATCTTTCTGATGACCACCCTATATCTAAGAACTATCCAGGGGCTCATCCAGAGTCACTACAGTAGAACAACATGTGTTCCTGGTGTTATTATATAAGCAAATACAAGGGTGTTAGGAACTCTGTGTCAAGAACTAGGAACACAAACCCATATTCTGTTACCTCACAAGAGGCAATGAGACTTACCTTAAAAGGACTTGAAACACGGGTACTTCCAATTCCAGACCCCAGATCCTGACATGGGTGCTATAAAGAAATACCATGAAATAATTAATTATTTTACAAAATACAACTTTGTCACTTACACAGAAATTTTTATTACAATGATATATACCCAGTTAAAACTACTACTATAGTTATTCCTAATAATACTATGTCTCAAACAGCCTATTTAAGAGAACTTAAACTGATGTAGACTTGAGAAATATCAAAATATACTAGCTATTATAAGCAGATCTTTAAGTTGAATAAAGAGAATTCCAATATATTTTCTTTTGTTATTCTTTTAAAAAAAAGACAAATTGTATCTTCAATATATTGTAATTTGGCTCGAAAATTTTAACGTATGTAATTTCATATGTGTTTTTCAATTATTACTTATTTATCTTAAAATTTGCCAACTACCCAAACACATTATGCAAAGAAAGTTAAAGTGTTAGTCGCTCAGCTATGTCCGACTCCTTGCAACCCAAGGACTGTAGCCCTCCAGGCTTCTTCGTCCATGGAATTTTCAGGCAAGAGTACGGGAGTGGGTGGTCATTTCTTTCCCCAGGGGATCTTCCTAACCCAGGGATCAAACCCACATCTCTTAGGTCTTCTGCATTAACAGGTGGAAATTTTACCACTAGCATTATTAATATAGTTCAACATAAGTTCATTCAAAGTAAACTACTGAACACACTCATCTTCTTTCCTACAGATCATAACATTTGCATGTAATAAATATTAGGTGAATATTTAATTAAAAAAGCAGTAATAACTGAAGTATCAAAAAGTAACTATTGATAAAAAAATACAGATAAGCCATATGTGCCTATAAAATATTTACTTGTTAGCTCTGCAGTTGTATAAAAATGAATTGTAAATGTATGATAAACCAAATGACCATCCCCAAAGATGTCCTTGACTTAGTTTTTGGAATCTGTAACTATGTTACATGATAAAAGGAACTTTGCAGATGTGATTAAGTTTAGGACTTTGAGATGGAATATGCTAAAGAATTTGGGTGTGCCCAAAGTAATCACAAAAGTCCTATAAGACTTTAGGAGGATCAAAGTCAGGAAAAGGTGTTGTGAAGATGGTAACAGAGGCTAGAGATAGGCACATTTAAGAGGGATGAAGGAATCATGAGTTAAGGAATACATGACGCCTCTATAAAAGGAAAAGGAACAGAAATGGATTCTCCTCTGAAGCTTCCAGAAGGTCCTGCCAACACCTTGATTTTAGACCTCTAGAACTATAAGAAAATAAATTCATGTTCTTTCAAGTTACTAAGTTTGTAATAATTCATTAGAGCAGCCTTTGAAAACTAATTATGTCTGCTACACAGAACAACTCACATATTTATCTCTGGCCAAGATTTACCAAAATCTGGTTTTAATCAAACATAAGCAAACCAACATACAAAAACAAAATCCAAACTACAATAAATACAAAAAAAAAAAAAAAATTTGAAAAGTAACTTTCAAAACAATGGATATCAAGCGATGAAGTTTAGCCATCCCTGACAAGCAGGAAACAAAATTAGTCCCACAATTTTTCTTGTTTAATGCTTTTAGAGAATTTTCATGCCACAGCACAATGAGGAGGAAACTAGGCAAGAGAATGGAGAATCCACGGAGTTGAGGAGACAAGAGTCTGAGGAGAACAAGGCAGCAAGAGTCCATGAAACAGGGAATATGAAGAGAAAAAGCCACTGCACAGATCTGGAGCTCTGGAAACTGTCTGAGATCAAAGGAATGACAATCAGAAAAAGTATACCGAACAGGGACCTGAACACAAATATGGCTGGAGTCGTCTGACTCCTCCAGCCAGCCTGTATAAACCCCTAACCCACATGAGAGAGTACTCAGGAAATGTTTACCTCAAAAGTGGGGTGAAATTATTAACAAACTGAGCATAGACATGCAAAAAAAAAAAAAAATGCTAAAAGGATCAAACTTTTTTTTGAAGCAACTTCTGAGTTCCTATGGCTTAATAATGATATAAAAGCGTATAATAATTAGATAAAAATACACACACAAGGGGCTGCACGGTACATCCTGCAGGCAGTGGCAGGAAGAAGGAAGAAGCGCAAAACCAGTACATACCGGTTCTGCAGGCAGGGCTTCCACTCGTCGCTCGAGAAGCTTCCAAAAGCCCAAAGGGCAGGGCTTCCCCAACCAGCCCAGCGCCCTGCCCGCTGGCCTTGCACGCTGAGCTTCGTGTCCGGGCCATCCGTACGGAGCCTGGGCCCCATCAAGATTTTAGATGCCTCTGGTGTGGAGTTCATGTGCCTGCGAGACACGGCCACGGTCACTGAGAGGTACTTCTGACCCGGCCCGGGACACCTCCTGACCCCACAGGACGACAACAGCCTCCATCTTTGCGAGAATGTTCACCACAATGGCTGCACCCACCAGGAGGGAGCCCTCAGGTACCAGGCGCCGGGGCACGGGGCTTTGACAGGGCCAGTGGCCTGCCCAGCCTGGGCTGTATCAGTGGTCCTTCTGGTGGCTGCTGGGGACGGGGTGGCCCTGGGCACCGAGGATGTAAGTGTCGTCTTCCTTGATGATACCACCCTGACGCTGCTGAGGGCTGACTCTTGGCATGGAAGAAGTTCCGCAAAGGTGAGAGGCCCTAGGATTCCCGGCATCCTCTCCGCCCCACACTCAACCCCTGCTGCCCACTCACCCCTGAGCCGGGGCAATTTCAGAATGAATGACATCTAGTTAGATTGATTGCCAGGCATGAAAAATGTAGAAAAATAAAACATTCAATGAGGAAAGAACTAATCAATTGAAATCAGACACAATTTACACTGATATTAGAAATTAGAATTTTAAAACCATTGTAATTGGACTGTATATGTTGAAAACGCTAAGACCTGGAAAATAGTTTTTTAAAAACTCAAATCAAATTTCAAAAAATACAAACTACGATGCGTATGATGAAAAATATACAACCTTAGCTTAATGCAGTATAATAAATTACAAAAGAAAATATTAGTGAACTTAAAGATATAGTCATAGAAGTAACCAAATTCTATCATCTAATGGAATAATCCAAAGTGAAACACACAAAGAAAAAAAATTAAGGAAATGAATATGAGAGCTGTGTAACAATTCAAATGATCTAATGCATGTTACTGATATTTCTTAATTAGATGAGAGTGGGGAGACAGAAAAATTTTGAAGAAGAAGTTCTAAATTTGATTAAAACTATAAACCTATAAATCCAACAAATATATTGTGCTGTAAATACAAGAAACTTGAAGAAAGCTACAACTATACAGAATATAACCAAATAGATAAAACAAGGCAAGGGGAAAAGAAAAACAAAAACAAACTTAGAAACAGAGACAAATGATACATTATTTACAGAGAAACAAAAATTTATGTTAGCAGAGTTCTCATCAGACATAGTGCATGGTGAGAAAATAATGCATTAATGTCTTCAAGTACTGAATTAAAAATAAAATCAACCTATTCTGAGTAAAAATATATATCAAAAACAAAGGGAAAATAAAGGTGTTTCCACAGATACTCAAAGCTGAAATAATTCTTCACCAACAGACCTGTACTATAAAAATGGTAAAGGACATCCTTGAGTAGAGGACAGAATCTACACAGAGGTGGCAAAAAAGAACCAGAAATTACAACTAAATGGATAAATATATGATTTATTTTTAATATTTAAATCTAAAAAAAAATGTAACTTCCACATCTAGGAAGATGAAACAAATGTGATTTTTTTCTACTTCTCAATTAAATAGAGCTATGCATTCTGTACATTATATCCATAGCAAATATAAAGAGTTTCTGAAAGGTAGAAAGAAGGCAGAATGGCTAGAGATCTCAAGATCGAAGAGACAGATGTGCTCAAAAAGAGTGAAGTTCATAGGAAGTAAATCCAATAAAACATGTCCAGAGTTTGTTATTCTGAAAACTGAAAATTAGTGATGAAAATGGTGAACTAAATAAATGGAGAGACAAAGTGTGTTTATGGATTGTAAGATTCAACATGATAAAGATATCAATTCTCCCCAAATTAATTAAGTTAAATTATCAAAATTCAAGGATTTGTAGAAATAGACAAAACTATTATAAAATTTATACACAGAGAAAAAGGAAGAAACTTAAATTGTTTAAAATGTTTTGAAAAAGAACAAAGTAGGAAGAATCAGAATACCCAGTGTCAGTTATTTGGTTCAGTTCAGTTCAGTCACTCAGTCCTGTCTGACTCTTTGCAACACAGTGGACTGCAGCACACCAGGCTTCACCATGTGCAGTGATTTTGGAAAGATTTTAAAAACTAAAGTCTCTCAAAGTTTCGATTGTTTCCCCATCTATTTGCCATAAAGTGATGGGACCAGAAGCCATGATCTTTGTTTTTTTAATGTTGAGTTTTAAGCCAGCTTATTCACTCTCCTCTTTCACCTTCATCAAGAGGCTCTTTAGTTCTTCTTCACTTTTTTTTTTCCATAAGGATGGGGTCATCTACATACCTGAGGTTATTGGTATTTCTCTTGGCAAACTTGATTCTGGCCTGTGCTTCATCCAGCCTGACATTTAGCATGATGTATTCTGCATATAAGTTAAATAAGCTGGGTGACAATATACAATCTTGACATACTCCTTTCCCGATTTGAAACCAGTCCATTGTTCCATGTCCGGTTCTAACTGTTGCTTCTTGACCCTCTTACAGATTTCTCAGGAGGCAGGTAGGATGGTCTGGTATTCCCATCTCTTCAGGAATTTTCCACAGTTTGTTGTGATCTACACAGTTGAAGGCTTTAGTGTAGTCAACTAAGCAGAAGTAGATGTTTTTCTGCAAGTCTCTTGCTTTTTCAATGATCCAGTGGAGGTTAATAATTTGATCTCTGGTTCCTCTACCTTTTCTAAATCCAGCTTGAAGATCTAGAAGACTCATCTCACCTACTGATGAAGCCTAACTTGGAGAATTGTGAGCATTACTTTGCTAGCCTGTTAGATGAGTGAAATTGTGCAGTAGTTTGAACATTCTTTGGCACTGCCTTTCTTTGGGATTGGAGTGAAAACTGACCTTTTCCACTCCTGTGGCCAGTGCTGAGATTTCCAAATTTGCTGGCATATTGAGTGCAGCACTTTGACACCATCATCTTTTAGGATTTGAAATAGGTCAACTGGAGTTCCATCACCTCCACTAGCTTTGTTCATAGTGATGCTTCCTAAAGCTCACTTGACTTCACATTCCAGGATGTCTGGCTCTAGGTGAGTGATCACACTATCATGGTTAACTGGATCAAAATCTTTTTTTTTTTTTTTTTGTATAGTTCTTGTGTGTATTCTTGCCACCTCTTAATATCTTCTGCTTCTGTTAGGTTCATACTGTTTGTGTCCTTTATTGTGCCCATCTTTGCATGAAATATTCCCTTGGTATCTCTCATTTTCTTGAAGAGATCTCTCTAGTCTTTCCCATTCTATTGTTTTCCTCTATTTCTTTTCATTGATCACTTAGGAAGGCTTTTTTATCTCTCCTTGCTATGCTTTGGAACTCTGCATTCACATGGATATATCTTGGCTTTTCTCCTTTACCTTTCACCTCTCTCCTTTGCTCAGCTGTTTGTAAGCCCTCCTCAGACAACCATTTTGCCCTTTTCCATTTCTTTTTCTTAGGAATGGTTTTGATCACCACCTCCTGTACATTGTTAGGAACCTACATCCATAGTTTTTTCAGGCACTCTGTCTATCAATCCAATCCCTTGAATCTATTTGTCACTTCCACTGTATAATCATAAGGGGCTTGATTTAGGTCATACCTGAATGGTCTGGTGTTTTTCCCTACTTTCGTCAATTTAAGCCTTAGCTACTCTAATCAAGACTGGGCTTCCCAGGTCACTAGTGGTAAAGAACCTGCCTGCCAATGCTGGAGCCATAAGACATGCAGGTTCAATCCCTGGGTTCGGAAGATCCCCTGGGGAAGGACATGGCAACCCACTCCAGTATTTTTGCCTGGTTACTCCCATGGACAGAGGAGCCTGGCAGGCTGCAATCCATAGGGTCCACAGAGACAGACAGGACTGAAGTGGGTTAGCACAGCACGCACAATCAAGACTATGTGCTAGATAGACAGACATAGATCATGGACTAGAACAGAAAACCCCAAAACAGATCAACACAAATATGTCCAGAATTTTATTAAGGTGAAAAGCTAATTCAGTGAAGATAGTGAACCCCAAAACAGATCAACACAAATATGTCCAGAATTTTATTAAGGTGAAAAGCTAATTCAGTGAAGATAGTGCTTGGAGAACTGGACATCTGTAGATTTCAAAAAAAGAACAAAACCAAATTTTCATGACTTCTAAAAAATTACTTCAAAATAGATTCTGGATTTAAATGTAAAACTATAAAATACTTAAGGGGAAAAAAAAAAGGGAGATTTTTGATAGCTAGGACTGGGAAAAATGTTCTTGGACTTGATGCCAAAATCACATTTTATAAAATATAAACAGATAACCTATACTATATCAAAACTTAAAACTTTGGCTCTGCTCACTACCCTGACAAAAGAGTGAAAATATATTCTACAAAGTGGGAGAAATATTTGCAAACCATTTGTCTGGCAAAAGACCAATACCTAAAGAACACAAAAGGCTTTCAAATCTCAACAGCAAAAGCAAATAATATAGTTAGAAAATGGACAAAAACATAGAGTCATTTCATTGAAAAGAATATACAGCTGACAAATAAGCACTTGAAAATATGTTAAACATCTTTAGAGATTAGAGAAATGCAAATTAAAACCACAATGAGATATCATCACACTTCAATCAAAATAACTAAAACAAAATTAGTGTCAACATATGCTGGTAAATATACAGATGTGAAAGGGCCAGATAAGAAATCCAACCTCTTGTTCCTTCCTATTGCAAATCAGCTGAAGCTGATCTCAGCTTGGAGAGTATAAAGATCTTATGCTAAATAAACTCAAAATTTTGACTATCAAATAGAATTGGACTATTTTCTAAACAGATGGTTTCAATTCAAAGTGGCCACAAACTATATTAATCAGAAATGTACTGGACCTGGACAAAATCTGAGACTGATTTTGTCAGCCTCTAGCTGACAAAATCTAGCCTCTATTAAATCTATATTGGGAACAGTGAAAGATAGTTTATTTATGATTATTTACTTTTAATCATAACTTGTAAAATATTGTGACTCAGGTAATAAACACAAGATTGCTGAGAAATCATTCAAAACAGTTAAAATACTTACTTTTGACAGAGAATTTCAGAAACTGAAACATGAATAAGGTCAAGTATTACACAATTAATAGATCCACCCCCTCCCTATAATTTTTTTAAAAACAATCCCTGCGAAAGAGATATCCAAATATTCTCTGCGACACAGAGTCACTTAAAGGTAGTGTTCCTGGTGATAATGGACCTGTTGATGCATTTTTGTATTTAATCAAGAGCCTTGTATTAGAATGACCTTTAAATATTAAGAATATTTATAATAGAAAAAGTCATTCCCATCTGTAAATATAATTGAAAGTACTTCAGTTCTTTCACTCTGCAAATAAACATGTCTCTATTGGCAGCTTTATTAGTTTTGCTTAAAGTGATGTTTTCACAACTGCCCCTCATGAGAACCCTGCATGGGGAGTCAGCAACTTCAGATTCTTTTTTCACCCTGTTTCTGGCTTAACACATTACCCTAGAAATACTACTTAACCTCCCTCTCTTCTCTTTCCACATTTTTTAAGACATGTATTACAGCTACACCAAATAGGCCAGAAAATCATTTTCAAGTGCCAGGCATATATTTATGGTGTGGTTTCCCAGTATCTGGAGGCATGCTTTATCCTGTGCTTGAAGGAGACTGATGTGAAGATTTAAAGTTGCCTAGAAACAAGCAATGGAAACCGAAGTTTAAAAAAAAAATCCCATTTCTTTCAACAGAGAATGAAAACAAAGAACAGATTTAATGAAAACTGTGTGTGATATCTGTGCAGATAAGGGCAAAAATCTACAGAATAAATTAGACAATACCTAGGTAAATTTAAGAGATTTACCTTGCTCATAGATTAGAAAGTATTAGTTTCTCAGCCATGTCTGACTCTTTGCATCCCCATGGACTGTAACCCACCAGGCTCGTCTCTGCATGGGATTCTCCAGGCAAAAATACTAGAGTGGGTTGCCATGTCCTCCTCCAGGGGATCTTCCCAACCCAGGGATCGAACCAGGTCTCCTGCATTGCAGATTCTTTACTTTCTGAGTCATCAGAGAAGCCCCTCATAGATTAAAAGCTTCAATATTTTTTTTAGCTCTCAATTCTTTCTGAATTGATCCAATATATAGATTTAATTACATCTCAATTGAAATCTCAGCAGACTTTTTTTTTTAATTGGCAAGTTGGAAGATGCTAGAATAACCAAGCATTCATATGGGGAAAAATTTCCATTTCACATGATACATAAAAAATAATTTAATAGGCAAATTCATAAATACACAAAGTACAACAATAGTTACCAGGAATTTACCAGGAGAGGAGAACAGAGACATATTGTCTAATGGATGAGAGTTTCAGTTAGGGATGGTGAAAAAATTCTGGAGATGGATAGTTGTAATGGTAGCCCAGCAATCTGAATGTATATAATACTAATAAATTGTACACTTAAGATGGCTAAAATCATCACTTTTATGTCTTTGTATTTTACTGAAATCTCAATTAAAAAGAAAAAAAATGGAATTGAGTCTTTGGAAAGCAGGGTGGCCCTCATAGCAATCTCTGGTTCTAACTAATGTGTGACTTATCAAATAGAATGGGATATCAAAACCACTGCCTTTCTTAAAGACTTGGAATAAATGACTGAATAAAATAATGCTTAAAGACTTTAAAGTATACACCAAACTAGTGGAATAAAAAATACAAATCAAGCGTATGTTAGAAAGATATGCTTGGAACTATTTTTAAAAAGTGAAATAGCATAATTTCCATTAGATTGAGACATCATACTCCCTTGAGATTTCAAACTTGGCATCCTACATAATATGGGCATTTTAATATATACCTATTACAATAAAACTGTTAAAAATAATTCAAAGTGAATGATATAAAATAATATATAATTATTTCTTTTTCACCTTGAATAAAAAATATTTCAAGGTGAATGCAAATGATAAAAATGTGAAACTTCTAGAATTAAAGAAAAAATATTTTTGTGATGTTAAAGATAGACAAAGTTTTCCAGAGAACACAGAGGCCCCCAAAAAATGGTCAATAAGACTTAAACCACAACCAGATGTATATTCACTGAAAGGAACAATTAAGAAAATAAAAACAAGCCAAAGAATTGGATATTAATATTTGCAGTAACTATATGTGATAAATATCTTGTATCTAGAAAATATATATGTATATGTTTATGCAAATATATATTATATAAATATATATTTATAAAACTCAATAAAAAACAATAACAATATAAATTGGCAAACAACTTCACAGACACTTCCTCAAGAACATACAACTGGCCAATAAACATGGGCAGTTCAATATTATTCATCATGAAAATGCAAGTAAAAGCCACATTACCAAGATTGCTAAAATTAAGAAGAATGACATTACTAAGGGTTAATAAGCATATGGAGCCACTGGAACTCCCACTGTTTGCTGGTGAAATAGAAACTGGTACCATCACTTGGAAAACTACTTGGCAGTTCATTATAAAGTTAAAATATACCTGCTCCATTATTGAGAAAATTCGTTCTAAAATACTTTTCCCAAGAGAAATCAAAACCTGTGCTCTCTAAAATACTGGTACAAGAATATTTATTACAGGTTTATTTATAATACTGAAAACTGGAAATAAATTAAAATGTGAATGAGTAAACAAATTGTGGATATTTATACAAGGGAATGCTAGCTAGAATTATAAATGAAAGTACAATGAAGGCATACAACAATATGGACAAATTTCACAGAAATCATTTAGGACAAATGAAACCAGATATTCACATTTTCATTTACATATGGCTGTAGAACAAGAAAAAGTGGTAATAGAAATTAAATAAATTATTGCCTTGCATTGGGGAGAAACCAAATATGAGACTGAATGTAAAGGTGTAAATGAGGAAACGCTCTGAGGAGACTGAAATGTTTTTGCTTATAGTGTGGTCACATAGAGATATTTATTTGTCAAAACTCATTCCACTGAAAACTTCACATCTATGCTTTTTATTCAAATTTCATTTTGTGATGGTTAATTTTATGTGTCAGCTTGGAAGTTATTTGTTGGTGAGATTAACATATAAATTGGTGGTTTGAGTAAAGCCAATTCCTCTCCATAATGTGGGTAGGTTTCATTCAGTCAGGTGAAGACCTGAATAAAGCAAAAAGACTGGTCTCCCTAGCAAGAGGGCTGCATTTCTCCAGCTGACTGCCTTTAGACTTCATTTGCACCATCGGCTTTCCTGGTTCTCCAGCATGTAGGCCTAACCTGCCAATTGTGGACCTGCTAGCTTCCATATTGTGTGAGCTAATTCCTAACAGTAAATGTCTCTCTTCCCCTCATATAAATATATACATATACACAAACACACTTCCTATTTTTTCCTCTGGCAAATATTAATATATACCTCAAGTTCAGAATATAATACAGAGCAAATTCTCTAGAAACAATATGCTAATACAAGGGAATCCTTCCAAGACAGCGGATTTCATTCCAAGCCAGGATTCAGGGTATACAACTTGTGCTTGTGCTCAGTTGCGTCCAACTCTTTGTGACGCTTTGGATGGTAGCCCATCAGGCTCCTCTGTCCAAGGGATTTTTCAAGCAAGAATACTGTAGTTGGTTGCCATTTTCTCCTCCAGGGGATCTTCCCAACCCAGGAATTCAACCCATCACATATCCTGTGTCCCCTGCATAGCAGACAAATTCTTTACCCACTGAGCCATCGGGGAAGCCAAAACTATTCCATTTCTCTTTATGAATCTTGCATAATCCAGCTACTGGGAAAATTAAGTTTGAGCTTTATTCTGTCAACTTCCTCCTTCCTCAAGGTTATGACTCACTATCGCCCGTAGATTCTACGTCTCCTTAGTTATTTTAGTTTGTCCCTACTCTGAGACCATATTCATTCAGGCTAAGCTCCTACAACAGATTTTCACTGCTCTTCATGAACTTTCTGGGTCATGGCTGGAAGTACTTGGCTCCTTCATTCTGTCAGGGTCTGAATACAATGTTTGCATTCCTAGTACTATGTACCTGAAATTTCTGATTACCTGATTACCTGTTCAGTCCTGTTCAGTTGCTCAGTCATGCCTGACTCTTTACGACCCCATGGACTGCAGAACGCCAGGCTTCCCTGTCCATCACCAACTCCTGGAGCTTTTAGCCACTGTTTTCTGCCAGATTTATTGAAATCTTGCTCTACTTATCTGACAGAATGTGGTCCACTGGAGAAGGGAATGGCAAACCACTTCAGTATTCTTGTGTTGAGAACCCCATGAACAGTATGAAAAGGCAAAATGATAGGATACTGAAAGAGGAACTCCCCAGGTCGGTAGGTGCCCAATATGCTACTGGAGATCAGTGGAGAAATAACTCCAGAAAGAATGAAGAAACAGAGCCAAAGCAAAAAGAACACCCAGTTGTGGATGTGACTGGTGATAGAAGCAAGGTCTGATGCTATAAAGAACAATATTGCATAGGAACCTGGAATGTTAGGTCCATGAATCAAGGCAAATTAGAAGTGGTCAAACAGGAGATGGCAAGAGTGAATGTCGACATTCTAGGAATCAGCAAACTAAAATGGACTGGAATGGGTGAATTTACTCAGATGACCATTATATCTACTACTGTGGGCAGGAATCCCTTAGAAGAAATGGAGTAGCCATCATGGTCAACAAAAGAGTCTGAAATGCAGTACTTGGATGCAATCTCAAAAATGAAAGAATGATCTATGTTTGTTTCCAAGGCAAACAATTCAATATCACAGTAATCCAAGCCTAATGCCCCAACCAGTAATGCTGAAGAAGCTGAAGTTGAACAGTTCTATGAAGACCTACAAGACCTTTTAGAACTAACACCCAAAAAAAAAGATGTCCTTTTCACTATAGGGGACTGGAATGCAAAAGTAGGGAGTCAAGAAACACCTGGAGTAACAGGCAAATTTGGCCTTGGAGTACGGAATGAAGCAGGGCAAAGGCTAACAGAGGTTTGCCAAGAGACCACACTGGTGATAGCAAACATCCTCTTCCAACAACACAAGAGAAGACTCTACACATGGACATTACCAGATGGTCAACACCAAAATCAGATTGATTATATTCTTTGCAGCCAAAGATGGAGAAGCTCTGTACAGTCAGCAAAAAAAGACTGGGAACTGATTGTGGCTCAGATCATGAACTCCTTATTGCCAAATTCAGACTTAAACTGAAGAAAGTAGGGAAAACCACTAGAACATTCAGGTATGACCTAAATCAAATCCCTTATGACTATACAGTGGAAGTGAGAAATAGATTTAAGGGGCTAGATCTGATAGGCAGAGTGCCTGATAAACTATGGACAGGGGTTCGTGACATTGTACAGGAGGCAGGCATCAAGACCATCCCAGGGAAAAGAAATGCAAAAAGGCAAAATGGTTGTCTGAAGAGGCCTTACAAATAGCTGTGAAAAGAAGAGAAGCGAAAAGCAAAGGAGAAAAGGAAAGATATTCCCATTTGAATGCAGAGTTCCAAAGAATAACAAGGAGAGATAAGAAAGCCTTCCTCAGCGATCAATGCAAAGAAATAGAGGAAAACAACAGAATGGGAAAGACTAGAGATCTCTTCAAGAAAATGAGAGATACCAAGGGAACATTTCATGCAAAGATGGGTTCGATAAAAGACAGAAATGGTATGGACCTAACAGAAGCAGATACTAAGAAGAGGTGGCAAGAATACACAGAACTGTACAAAAAATATCTTCTCGACCCAGATAATCACGATGGTGTGATCACTCACCTAGAGACAGACATCCTGGAATGTGAAGTCAGGTGGGCCTTAGAAAGCATCACTACGAACAAAGCTAGTGGAGGTGATGGAATTCCAGCTGAACTATTTCAAATCCTGAAAGATGATGCTTTGAAAGTGCTGCACTCAATATGCCAGTAAATTTGGAAAACTCAGCAGTGGCCACAGGACTGGAAAAGGTCAGTTTTCATTCCGATCCCAAAGAAAGGCAATGCCAAAGAATGCTCAAACTATCACACAATTGCACTCATCTCACACGCTAGTAAAGTAATGCTCAAAATTCTTCAAGCCAGGCTTCAGCAATACATGAACCGTGAACTTCCAGATGTTCAAGCTGGTTTTAAAAAAGGCAGAGGAACCAGAGATCAAATTGCCAACATCCACTGGATCATCGAAAAAGCAAGAAAGTTCCAGAAAAACATCCATTTCTGCTTTATTGACTATGCCAAAGCCTTTCACTGTGTGGATCACAATAAACTGTGGAAAATTCTGAAAGAGATGGGCGTATCAGACCACCTGACCCACCTCTTGAGAAACCTATATGCAGGTCAGGAAGCAACAGTTAGAACTGGATATGGACCAACAGACTGGTTTCAAATAGGAAAAGGAGTACAACAAGGCTGTATATTGTCACCCTGCTTATTTAACTTACATGCAGAGTACATCGTGAGAAACCCTGGGCTGGAAGAAGCACAAGCTGGAATCAAGATTGCTGGGAGAAATATCAATAACCTCATATATGCAGATGACACCACCCTTATGGCAGAAAGTGAAGAGGAACTAAAAAGCCTCTTGATGAAAGTGAAAGAGGATAGTGAAAAAGTTGGCTTAAAGCTCAACATTCAGAAAACGAAGGTCATGGCATCTGGTCCCATCATTTCATGGCACATAGATGGGGAAACAGTGGAAGCAGTGTCAGACTTTGCTTTTTTGGTCTCCAAAATCACTGCAGATGGTGATTGCAGCCATTTAATTAAAAGACGCTTACCACTTGGAAGGAAATGTATGACCAACCTAGATAACATATTAAAAAGCAGAGACATTACTTTGCCAACAAAGGTCCGTCTGGTCAAGGCTACAGTTTTTCCAGTGGTCATGTGAGAGTTGGACTGTGAAGAAAGCCAAGCACTGAAAAATTGATGCTTTTGAACTGTGGTGTTGGAGAAGACTCTTGAGAGTCCCTTGGACTGCAAGGAGATCCAACCAGTCCATCCCAAAAGAGATCAATCCTGGGTGTTCATTGGAAGGACTGATGCTGAAGCTGAAACTCCAATACTTTGGCCACCTCATGTGAAGAGCTGACTCATTGGAAAAGACCCTGATGCTGGGAGGGATTGGGGGCAGGAGCAGAAGGGGATGACAGAGGATGAGATGTCTGGGTGGCATCGATGGACGCGATTTTGAGTAAACTCCAGGAGTTGGTGATGGACAGGGAGGCCTGGTGTGCTGCAATTTATGGAGTCGCAAAGAGTCGGACACGACTGAGCGACTGCACTGGACTGAGCGACTGAACTGAACTGAACTGCTCTTTCTAGGCATAGTTGAAGAATCGGCCAACTACTTGAAAGAAAATTTGCATACGGATTATCGTATCCACTTTTCTGGAGTTCCTTCTCTCCAAGATGTTTCTCCCACAAGCTCCGTTCATGTTATCTGTTCTAGGCTCTTTCTTATAACTGGCCATTTTTTGTTTTGGTCTATTCCTAGGAACTGAGGTTTTCCCTCACAGCTCAGTTGGTAAAGACTCTACCTGCAATGCAGGAGACCCGGGCTCAATTCCTGGGTCAGGAAGATGCCCTGGAGAAGGAAATGGCAACCCACTCCAGTATTCTTGCCTGGTGAATCCCATGAACAGAGGAGCCTGGCAGACTACATCCATGGGGTCGCATGAGTTGGTCACGACTTAGCAACTAAACCACCACCACCAGGAACTGAAAATTGCAAAACACCTTTAGATGAAAAAGCCAAAATACATGAATAAGATCATTTATTCCCTTTCTCTTAAAGGAAGGAGACCTACACCCAGCCTGTCTCAGTTGCTCTCCAGGGCTTCCCAACAGTTGCTCTGCATGGCTTTTTTTCCCCATATATAGTAATTATTTCCATGACACAGCTAGAACCAAGGTCTTTAAAAATATAAATTTTATTAAGTCACGTACCCAAGCCTTAAAATTTTTCAATGACTTCCAACTACACTTTCGGCAAATTGAGATACCTAGCCTTGACCTAAAAGGACTGTATTATCTCACTCTGCCTGTCCAGCCTGGTTCACCTAGAGCCTCTATTGCATTCTTTTCAGTTACTTAGCCACATGTCTGTTCTTGCAACTCTTAAAAAATAACACTACTATATATAAAATAAACAAGGACATACTGTATAGCACAGGGAACTATATTCACTATCTTGTAATAACCTATAATGGAAAAGAACTTAAAAAGTATAGAAATGTGCACATATATGTATAACCAAATAATCATTTTGCTATATACTTGAAAATAACACAATATTGTAAATCAGCTTTTTTTGTTGTTGTTGTTTAATTGCTAAGTTGTGTCTGATTCTTTTGTGACCCCCATGGACTGTAGCCTGCTACCCCATAAATCAAATATACTTCAATTAAAAACCAAAACCAGAAAAATCTAATAATCTCCTTGGTGGCTCGGGGCCTTTATTTTTGCTACCCTCTCACCTCTGCTTGAAACACTCTTCTCTCTTTTATTAGATTGATTATTTCTTCTCGTGATTGGCCATGATTGATGTCAATGTTGTCTTTACAGAGAGGCCCTCCTTGATCACATTAGTAATTTCATATTCCTTTGTTATTCACTATTTCTGTACATTATTTTCACTTTATTCTTTCAGTGTATATCATAATATAATAAAGTACAGAGAATAATCACATCTGATAAAATGAAGAAAGTGAAGAAGAAATAAGTAGGATTTAACTAAGCAGAGAAAGAGAATACAATTACAACTTTTACAAAGTCACTGACATGCAGAGACTAGTGAAGATACTCAAGTCTGAGGACTGGAAATGATAGCAAATACTTGATTTTGCTTTTGATTTTACTAAATTCAAGTCATTTTACAAAATATTACAAGTTTTGATTAACTTCTAAAATGAAAAATAAATATGAAATTATTTTATTTTTATCAATGCTTAAATCAAATTTGTTTTTTGTGTCATCTCTTTCTATATAAGTGAAGAAAATTAATATTAGTAGTTTCTTTTGTTCTCAACTTGCTCATACAATTAATGGGGTTGTTGTTTTCTATTATAAACTGTCTTGAAAGTATTTTACATATTCATTTTGCAGTAAGATTAGTAAACCTTTATTACATATGCACATATTTTAAAAGTTTTTGACATTTATTTTATCATAAATTTGTGGCCATATTGAAGTTTGAATTTGTGCTGTTAAATCTTCTTCTTTATGGCTTCTCTTGATATGTCATGTTTAGAAGGTAACTCCCTACCCTAAGGTGCATTCAATTCTTTTGTCATCTTAACATGTTACCGTTAATATATATTAAATACATGAGAATTTATTTTGATTTATGTTGTAAATAGAGAATCCAAATGATCATTTCCTGAATGTCAATCATCATATGTATTTTATAATATTATCTTTCCCATAGCTTTAAGATATCCATAATAAAATACTTAAATAAAATGAATAAATTAATATTCATGAATTCAGTACATACACATATGTACCCTTGGATCTAGACATTGTGCTCTACTTTTTAAAAATTAATTTATTTTTACTGGCGTATAGTTGCTTTACAATGTTGTGTTAGTTTCTGCTGTATAGCAAAATGAATCAGTTATACATACACATATATCCTCTTTTTTTATATTTCCTTCACCACATAGCACTGAATAGAGTTCCTTGTGCTATACCATAAGTTTGCATTATTTACCTAGCATTTTACTCTGTTTAATTGATACACAATTAACCTTTACAATAGTACTTCTTTAGTCATCAAATTGTTACTTAATATTTATTTAGTATCCAAGTTAAATAACTAGATATAGCATCTCAACTTTACATATATATTTTAATATATTCTAAAACAAAGCACTATTTTTACCCTTATTTTCAAAAAGTTATTGAATATTTTATTGTGTTTATTCTTAAAATAACAATATTAAATTATTATCTCAGACCACATTAGAAAAACATCACATTTGGTGCAAAAAAGAATCATCTGGAGATTGGTATAAATATATTGAGAGAAATGTGTTCTACAGAACTGGGATAAAACTAGATTTCAAAGATTTGCTCAACCTTATTATGACTCATCCAGTGCCTTACTGAGCACGCAGAAACCTTACAGTAAATATTTATTTATTGGTTGAAAAAAACGTATTTGAAGGCATTTCAACTGTGAGCTACTTGTCCAAGCTGTACAAATAAAATTACACAGATAAAAATGTTCCCTTTAAAAACATTTTATGAGACATGAGTTTTCAGCCAGTGTGAATTAACAATATGTGTTTATTGGCTGCTTGCAGAAGTCTCAGTTGTTTCTAAGGAGCAAAAGTAAGGAGCAAGAGATGTAATCAATCTATTTTTCAAAGAGTTTACAAAAAATGGTGACACATGTAATGTGCATGTAAACTTTGGGAAAAAATTAAAAATTCTTAGGGGAGGGAAGTTTGTAAGGACTGGAATCAAATAGTTTCCCCTAGGGAAGCTAAAAGGGCTTCCTGGGTGGTGGCAGTGGTCAAGAACCTGCCTGCCAGTGTAGGAGACCTAAGAGATGTGGGTTCGATTCCTGGGTCTGGAAGATCCCCTGGAGAAGGTAATGGCAACCCACTCCAGTATTCTTGCCTGGAGAATCCCATGGACAGAGGAGCCTGGCGGGCTACAGTCCAAGGAGTCACAAAGAGTCAGACACAACTGAGCACATGCCAATTATCTTAGGTGACATTCTTTTTAAAAATATATTTGACTGGATAAAAGTAAAATAATGATTTTTTGTTGTTGTTTTTACTCTTTACACATAATGTGAATTTACTTTCTTTTTTTATATTTTACTTTCTTTTTTAAAATTCCATTTCCAGGCAAGTGGGTTGGGTTCTTGGCAGAGGGTATGGAAATATTCAGTTCTGTATTTCCCAGTTCTTAGTACTACCCAGACATTCAGGTTATTTATTTTCTTATTTTTTTTTTCTTAACTGCATAGTCACATAATTATAGCGTATGCTAACAAAAGAAATAATGGAAAGAAGAATTAAACATATTTAAGCTCACTGTGTGTTGTGCCTGTAGACATGATGTTAAGGATCTACATGCACATAGACCAAGCTCTTGACTTGGTTTGATTTTTGGTGCACTGGCCCAAGACACATGCAAGAAAAAAGCAAAGCAGTTAACAAGCTAATGAAAAATTTTTCTTGTGGTTAAAGGCTACATAATTAGATGATACTTGCTAATGTTTTTCTTAGTGTGTATATATCATACATCCTTAAAATTCTGTGATACTTTATGTTTGCTTGGAAAAATAAATTAAAAACAAGAAGAAGCTTCCCAACACACAAGTCAATATATCAGTGAAAGCATCACATCTCATATTTAATCCTGGAATGTTTATGAAGTCTCTGCTCCATTAAATCTTCACCCCAATAACCTTAGAATGACCCTTGAGTTTATACATTTTAGCGCCTGTTGGTTGATATTTATATATCTCAGTAATAAATGCTTTTATTTTGAAATTACTTATGAAGGGGTTAAACTATTGCACCATATGCAGAGAATAAACACATATATTTTCCCTCTGATAAAATGCCAAGAAAATGAAAATAAACAGGTGGATTTATGGGTGTATACTAAAACATCATTAAAGCTTAGTTGATTCTGCTTACAAAGCCACTTTAATATTCAGTCGGGATCACTGCCAAATCCATTCAACCATAGCGATTGATGTCAATAAGTAAAGACAGTGAGAATCATTCCTTGAACTATACTATCCTACCTCAGTTGTTTAAGCTATGCAGCCATTGTCCAGATACTGAACTTTCTGTCACTCTCTCTCTTTCATTAATTCTCTTTTATCTACAAATATGTTATAAAAAATAGATTTATGTAGCCCACTTTGGACACTATGCTAATATAAAAGTAAAAAGGTCTCTCTCTCTCTCCTAGACCCAGGTCAAGATGGGAAGGGGCATAGAAGATTCAAGTGTCCTTAGTAAATTTACCTTGTATTTGATGTGTAGTAATGACTGCAAGACGGGAACCCCTCATGACTCACTTGTAAAGAATCCTCCTGCCAATGAATGAGATTCATGTTCAATCCCTGAGTTAGGAAGATCCCCTGGAGAAGGTAATGGCAACCCACTCCAGTATTCTTGACTGGGAAATCCCATGGCCAGAGGAGTGTGACAGGCTGCAGTCCATGGGGTCATAAAGAATCTGAAAAGACTTAGAGATTAAACATGGTAACAAAGACTGAAAATGGAGTAATCACCAAGACACCTAGCCTATAACTATCTCTTCTTATATTCAGGGTAAACTAATCATCAAGGTTCATGCTCAGCAGGAAAGCCTTTTGAGTAAATAGATAATTTTTCTCTTGCAAAAGTTTTAATAAATTACAGTCTTGCTGTCAGTATTTATTCTTCTTAGCAAAGAAACTCTTGGAAGAATGGGAGATGCAGATTGTCCAAGAAATGAGAAAAAGTGAGAAATGAGAAAAAGTCCCAACCATCTGGAAAAATGTCCTAATCCTAGTGGATAGTAGATAGTTCAGAATTCTTAGATTTTAAAAGAAGTTGTCTCATGGTTTTTTGTTCTAGTCTAATCTTGCCTATAAGCTGTTACAAAGGAGACCTCAATAAACAGGACTTCTACAGTGAGTGTGATAGTCTTCATCAGTTAATGAGAATCAACTTAGATGTTTACCAGTTACTGTCAACATTGTGATAATTCTGAACCACAGAGTGGCAGTCTCTTGTTTAATTCCCACCCCTCCCCCCCACCATTCAATGTGGTTATGACTCGTATGTTAAGAATAGTACTGCTTCATAGCTTAAAATTAATAAACCAAACCCTCAGTTAAATAGAGTTGCAAAGGACTCAGTAAAAAGCCATGGAGTTGTTATTTACAATAGAACTACCAACATCCTTTACCTCTTTGTAAAAGCTTTCTCCTTCCCTTGTGGGATGGGAACTTGCATGTGGCCTGCCATTGTTGAAGACCCCAAACTGTAATTCTCAGCTGATCCAAAATAAACTTATCTTTGGGGGAGACATATCAGGCAACCTGTTTATTTACGGTCAACCACAGTATTGGGAAAATTAAGTGAATTGATACATTACAGTATTTAGAACAAAAGAAGCATTGACTCCCAATGCTTACTCGACCCCAGGTAAGCATTCAATGAGCATTAATAATTTCACCTTTTTGCTTCTTGCTGTGACTGTTGTCATTATAATTATCAATACTGAACACCAGCCTGCATGACTGCCTCATCCTCTCTTTTTGCCTCCAGCCTCCAAATCCTTGGGACCACTGCAGCTGTCAACCTGAAGGCAGGTAGGAGTCAGGGAATAATGGTGGGGAAGGCAGAGCCCTCCACTTCAACATTTTGACATGAGGAATAAAAACAGGTCATCCCCTAAAACTCCCTTGGAAGAATTGTGACTAAATTGCAACTTTTAAAAACATTTAACTGAAAGTGCATGGTTATCAAAGGGGTATACAACCAGCAGTTATTTACAAGTGCTAATTCATGTGGTTCATTTTCAAGCCCACTAGCCCAAGATTACCCTCACAGATTTCCTAACAGTCTAGCATGACAACTTGCCTACATGCAGCAAGGTCAGTTTAACTCTCATTATCAAAAAAAAAAAGCAGTGGGGCACTCTGTTCTACATTTTATTATTATGAGGCCCAGAGAGAAAAATTCTCCCATTATCCCAAAAAAGGCTTGTCTCTCAATTTTTCATTTCTCTTCCCAGAACCCACCTTTTCCTCTAAATCATGTTCAACAAAACTCTCATCCCTATAATATAACAATATAGTTTAATATAGTTTAATCCATTCTAAGCCTTCTAAAGAAAAGAAGCATTTCTACCATCTGTTTCTTCCTGGCTTCTCATCCAGGCAACAAAGTCAACAGGGACAGAAACTCTCCCACAGTCAAATGTACACAATTTCATATTACAAAGCTGAATATTGATGTCTTCATCTAAATCATCTGCATTTAGGTATATGGACATTTCAGTTTTTTCCATAGAACAATAATTGGGAACATTATGGGATATCATAAACAATTACAGATGCTGTCAATTTATTTCAAAAATTGCTTTGAGGGGGCGGTCCTAAGATGGCAGAGGAATAGGACAGGGAGACCACTTTCTTCCCCACAAATTCATCAAAAAGATCATTTGAATGCTGAGCAAATTCCACAAAACAACTTCTGAACGCTGGCAGAAGACACCAGGCACCAAGAAAGGCAGCCCATGTCTTCAAAAGGAGGTAGGACAAAATATAAAAGATAAAAAGAGAGACAAAAGAGTTAGGGACAGAGTCCTGTCCTGGGGAGGGAGTCATCAAAGAGGAGAAGTTTCCAAACACCAGGAAACCCTCTCACTGGCAGGTCTGTGGGGAGTTTTGGAATCTCAGAGGGCAACATAACCAGGAGGAAAAATAAATAAATAAATAAAACCCACAGATTACATGCCTAATGGCAACTCCCAGCGGAGAAGTAGCCCAGACGCTCGCATCTGCCACCAGCAAGTTGGGGACTGAACAGGAAGGCGCAGGCTGCATTGCTTAGTGTAGGGACTGGGCCTGAATGCTCTGAGGGCAATCTGAGGGAGCTAATGTGAGATAGCAACCCAAACGGTGGGATAGCCAGAGAGAGAGAAAAAAGAGAGAGAGAGAGAACTTTCCCATGAAAAGCTCTAACCTAAGGCACTGCAGGGCCTGCTCACAGAACAAAGGACTGAGTGAATACCAGAGGAGAGCTAGCTGGCTGCAGACCGGCCCATCCCCCACCAGAGGCAGAGAGGCAGGCAGGTGATAGCCAGAGCCGGAAAAGGGCAATCTCGGCCCCAGAGATGGATGGCATCCTCTACCAAACTGCGAGCTGGCTCCCAGTTGCTAACCAAATCTTCCTGGGATCCTGGATGGCTGACATCCACCTGGAGGGTCGCAGCGAGAGATCAGCTCTCCAGAAGAGACACACGGCACACCTGAGACGGCGCTCCCGCTGTGCACCCAGGAAACCAAGTGGCTGGGACCGGGGATGATAAGACTCCCTGCCCAACCTGGGGAGAGTGTGCCCACCAAGCATCTGGTGGCCTGAGCTGCTCGGACCTGGGAAGGGCACAAAACGCAGGCCTTTGTGGAGTACCCAAGAACCTGTACCTGAGCAGCTTAGACCTGGGAAGTGCATGCAACCCAGGGCCCGCTTTAGACAGTTCCCCTGCAGAGCAACCTGGAGCCTGAGCAGTGTAGAATGGGAAAGCACACACGCTGTGCGCGGGGACAAACCCAGTGTGGCCAAGACACTGTGAGCGTTCCCCACACATGCCAGTGGTGTTTGTTTGCAGTGTTTCTCCCTCCCCACAGCACAACTGAATAAATGAGCCTAAATAAGTAATCACCTTCACCCCCTTGTGTCAGGGCGGAAATTAGACACTGAAGAGACTTGCAAACAGAAGAAGCCAAAATAAACAGAGGGACCCGCTTTGGAATTGACAGGTGCAACAGATTAAAACCCTGTAGTTTTACAGTCTGACTACTTTGGAAGGGCCCTATAGACCTTGAGAAGTATAAGCTGGAACAAGGAACTATCTGAAACTGAACTGACCCCCCACACTGCCTACAACAACTCCAGAGAAATTCCTAGATATATTTTTACTTTAATTTTTTATTTTTAAGTCCTTAATTACTCCTTTAATTTTCATTTTTATAACCTACTATTACCTTAGCAAAAAAAGACCCCATTTTGAAAGCAAATTTCATATATATTTTTAAAATAATTTTTGTGATTTTGTTCTTTTTTTTTAATATTGTATTTTTGAGAGTCTAACCTCTAGATTTTTAACCTTTGCTGTTTTTTATTTGTTATCAATTTTGTACCTTGAAGAATCCAACCTTCAGTACCCATTCTTACTTAGGAGTGTGATTACTGGCTTGATTGCCCTCTCCCCCTTTTGACTCTCCTTTTGCTCCCCCAGGTCACCTCTATGTCCTCCCTCCCTCTTCTCTTCTCTATCCCACTCTGTGAATCTCTTTGGGTATTCCAGGCTGTAGAGAACACTTAGGGAAGTGATTACTGGCTAGATCTGTCTCTCTTCCTTTGACCCCCCCTCCTTTTCTCCTCCTGGTCACCTCTATTTCCTTTCTCCCTCTTCTCTTCTCTATGTAACTCCGTGAACCTCTCTGGGTGTTCCGAGCTGTGGAGAGCACATAGGGATTGGATTACTGGCTAGATTGCTCTCCCCTCTTTTGATTCCCCCTCTCTTCCTCCTGGTTACCTTTATCTCTCTCCTCCCTCTTCTCATCTCCATGTAACTCAGCAAAACTTTCTGGGTGTCCCTCACTGTGGAGAATTTTTTCTCCATTAACCTAGATGTTTTATCATTGGTGCTGTTTGAATGGAGAAGTCTTGAGGCGACTGTAAGAATAAGACTGAAAACCAGAGGCAGGAGACTTAAATCCAAATCCTGAGAACACCAGAGAACTCCTGACTCCAGGGAACATTAATCAATAAGAGCTTATCCAAAAACCTCCATACCTACACCAAAACCAAGCTCCACCCAAGAGCCAACAAGTTCCAGAGCAAGACATACCAAGCTAATTCTCCAGCAACACAGGAACATAGACCTGAGCTTTAATGTACAGGTTGCACAAGCCACACCAAATCCATAAACATCTCAAAACTCACTACTGGACACTTCATTGCACTCCAGAGAGAAGAAATCCAGCTCCACCCACCAAAACACCCACTCAAGCTTCCCTAACTAGGACACCTTGACAAGCCACTCATTCAATCCCACCCACAGGGAAGAACCCCCACAATAAGGAGGAACCACAAGCTGCCAGAATACAGAAAGGCCACCCCAAGCACAGCAATCTAAACAAGAAGAAAGGGTAGAGAAATACTCAGCAGGTAAAGGAACATGATAAATGCCCACCAAACCAAACAAAAGAGGAGGAGATAGGGAGTCCACCTGAAAAAGAATTCAGAATAATGATAGTAAGAATGATCCAAAATCTTGAAAACAAAATGGAGTTATAGATAAAGAGCCTGGAGAAGATGTAAGAAATGTTTAACAAGGGCCTAGAAGAAATTTAAAAAAGAGTCAATCAATAATGAATAATGCAATAACTGAGATCAAAAACACTCTGGAGAGAACCAGAATAACTGAGGCAGAAAAGGATAAGTGAGGTGAAAGATAGAATGGTGGAAATAAATGAAGCAGAGAGGAAAAAAGAAAAAAGAAATGAGGGCAACTTCAGAGACCTCTGGGACAATGTCAAATGCCCTAATATTCGAATCATAGGAGTCCCAGAAGAAAAAGACAAAAAGAAAAGCCATGAGAAAATACTTGAGGAGATAATAGTTGAAAACTTCCCTAAAATGGGGAAGGAAATAGCCACCCAAGTCTAAGAAACCCAAAGAGTCCCAGACAGGATAAACCCAAGACAAAACACCTCCAAGACACACATTAGTCAAATTAACAAAGATCAAACACAAAGAACAAATATTAAAAGCAGCAAGGGAAAAACAACAAATAACACACAAGGGGATTCCCATAAGGATAACAGCTGATCTTTCAATAGAATCTCTTCAGGCCAGAAAGGAATGGTAGGACATACTTAAAGTGATGAAAGAGAAAAACCTACAACCCAGATTACTGTACCCAGCAAGGATCTCATTCAAATATGAAGGATAAATCAAAAACTTTACAGGCAAGCAAAAGCTCAGAATTCAGCACCACCAAACCAGCTCTCCAACAAATGCTAAAGGATCTTCTCTAGTCAGGAAACACAGAAAAGGTGTATAAACTCGAACCCAAAACAACAAAGTAAATGGCAATGGGATCATACTTATCAATAATTACCTTAAATGTAAATGGGTTGAATGCCCCAACCAAAAGACAAAGACTGGCTGAATGGATACAAAAACAAGACCCCTATATATGCTGTCTACAAGAGACCCATCTCGAAACAAGGGACACATACAGACTGAAAGTGAAGGTCTGGAAAAAGATATTTCATGCAAATGGAGACCAAAAGAAAGCAGTAGTAGCAATATTCATTTCAGATAAAATAGACTTTGAAATAAAGGATGTGAAAAGAGAAAAAGAAGGACACTACATAATGATCAAAGGATCAATCCAAGAAGATATAACAATTATAAATGTATATGTACCCAATGTAGGACCACTGCAATATGTAAGGCAAATGCTAACAAGTATGAAAAGGGAAATTAACAGTAACACAATAATAGTGGGAGACTTTAATACCCCACTCACAACTATGGATAGATCAACTAAACAGAAAATTAACAAGGAAACACAAACTTTAAATGACACAATGGACCAGCTAGACCTAATTGATATCTATAGGACATTTCACCCCAAAACAATGAATTTCACCTTTTTCTCAAGTGCACACGGAACCTTCTCCAGAATAGATCACATCCTGGGCCATAAATCCAGCCTTGGTAAATTTAAAAAAACTGAAATCATTCCAATCATTCTGATCACAATGCAGTAAGATTAGATGTCAACTACAGGAAAAAAGCTATAAAAATTACAACATGGAGGCTAAACACGCTTCTGAATAAACAACAAATCACAGAAGAAATAAAAAAAGACATCAAAATCTGCACAGAAACGAATGAAAATGGAAACACAACCCAACCCAAAATCTATGGGACTAAAAACAGTAAGTAAAAGCAGTGCTAAGGGGAAGGTTCATAGCAATACAAGCTTACCTCAATAAACAAGAAAAAAGTCAAATAAATAACCTAACTCTACACCTTAAGCAACTAGAAAAGGAAGAAATGAACCCCAGGGTTAGTAGAAGGAAAGAAATCATAAAAATTAGCACAGAAATAAATGGAAAAGAAACAGAGACCATAGCAAAAATCAACAAAGCCAAAAGCTGATTCTTTGCGAAGATAAATAAAATAGACAAACCATTAGCCAGACTCACCAAGAAACAAAGGGAGAAGAATCAAATCAACAAAATTAGAAATTAAAATGGAGAAATCACAACAGAAAACACAGAAATACAAAGGATCATAAGAGACTACTATCAGCAACTACATCCCAATAAAATGGACAACTTGGAAGAAATGGACAAATTCTTAGAAAAGTATAACTTTCCAAAACTGAACCAGGAATAGAAAATCTTAACAGACCCATCACAAGCATGGAAATCGAAACTGTAATCAAATATCTTCCAGCAAACAAAAGCCCAGGACCAGATGACTTCACAGCTGAATTCTACCAAAAATTTAAAGAAGAGCTAACACCTATCCTGTTTGGGTCCTTTAATGAACTGGAACCTGGTGGTCCGGAGTCGACAATAAGAAAGAGAGAGAGGGAAAGAAAGAAAGACACAGGGACTCAAGCTCTGATGGAGCAAAGATATTTTATTTGCATAAATGCAGGCTTATATATCTTTAGTAAGATGATTACTCAGCTACTACACAGGATGAAATTTTATAAATAGCCACAATATGGGTAGTCTAATACATACAAGGTCGTTGACGCTGAAAAGAGTCACTGGGGGATTTACTGAAAGGAATCCAAGCAGATACCGTTTCTCAGGATCTCAGTCCTGAGAGCTGCATGCAGCTCTACTCTTTCTCAGAATGGGAACTGATAAGCAACAGAGAATTTATGAGAAACAGCATGTAGGTATCCTCCTGTTAAGCATTCCCTGATAATTCCCCCTTATTTATTTATAATATTTGTAAAACGAGTTCTGATCATTTGAGTTTGTTTAGTTTTAACAGTTTTTGCATGGAGGCAATGGTAAATGGCAAATATAATTGTCAAGACAATCACCAAAATTACAGTTCCAGACCCGATGCTGTGAGTAATGCTTTGAAACCATCCGCGTAGGTCTAGCCTAGATAATGGATCAGATAGTTGGTCAGCTAAAGTTCCCAAATTAGTGGAAGAGGTCAGATTATTAGAAAAGGTTTCAAAGATTTTTTTTTTTAATAATTGTACATTCAGAGAGGCATTATCATTATGCTTTGTAAATGAAATTTGATTTGTTCCCAGTTGTAGGCACTATTATTGAATTGAACAGGAGCAACACAAAATTGAGTAGAATTCCAATCACATTTTAGCATCACCTGTTTTTGTACCTTTGTTAATTGATCTCCAACCCATTTGATGGCTGTTTTTAGTTCCTGTATTTCATCTTGAATATCCTCATTTTTCTGAGGCTGAATGGCCTACATAGTACAGGCATCTTTAGTCTAATTTTGGATAAAATTATATGTTTGAATTGAGGTTTGTAAAGCAGCGCCAGTGATGACATCAGTGATGCAAATAGCTATTAATCCCAAAATACCAAAAATCAGCCATCCAATGAATCATTTAGATCACCAGAGCAATTTAGTAAGTAACTAGGAAGCAAGTCCAGCCATGGGACCTTCTTCCCAGGGCCATTGGAGGCTTATTGGTAACCACAGATGATGTCAAGATCAAAGAATCAAAAGGGAGTCATTTTGCAAGGAAATAGAGGAGTTAAGACAAGTATATAATTTGCAATTTATACAAGTTACAGAACGTAAAGTCTTATTGAATTGTAAATTTCCTATAGCTACAACAAAAGGAAGTGGAACATAGGCTTGTATAAAATATGATTGATTATAGTGAAAGAAATAGTTTCTATGACTATAATTGGTCCCTGTGAAATATCCAGTCCAAGTCCCAAGTTCTTCGGTGCTCACAGCAAGTTTCCAGATGTCCTGTTGTCTAGGCCCAATCTGTTTATTGAGATGATTCAAGGACGAGGGGGGCCATTCCACTGTCAAGCCACCCAAGAAGTCCTTTGTCATGGTAATGCTCCACTGTAGTGTTAGTAACCTTCTATGCTACTTGAGTAGCATAGTTACACATAGTGCTGTTAATATCATTTGAGCAGTTACATACCCACATACCATGGGTTCCCCAATCAATAATGGTGTAGTTGGCCATAAACATTAATTTCCCTGATTTAGCTTGACATTTATCTCAATAAACAGGAGTATATTTTAAGTCTTTATAAGTAAACCCCTTACATTCTAACTTTTGTCCTTTTCCTAGAGTTTTGGTTGTATTGACATGGTTTTTATAAAAGGACAGGGCAGTAAACAGTCCAAGCAATGTGTGGAAGTTCCTTTTTGGAGCCAGGATGAAAGCCCATGTTTGTCGACTAACATTAATACATAATTTTGTTGGGCCCATGCATAAAGGAAGGATTTCATAGCCTAGAGAAATATTAATCAGTCTTTATTCTTCCTCAGAATGAGAGGGCCCCTCCAAGCTCCGAGGAGGGGGCATATGTGTTGAGTCATTAGTGGATATGATTGGTCCTATATCTGTCCATCCTATAACCTACAATAAAAGGAGGGGTTAGTTATATAAGCCCAATAACTGGGATCAATCAAGTCAGCCTGAGCAGGGGAAGCAAAAGCAAGCAAATCAATTATAGTGACAAAAATATTTTCAGGATCCCAAGGCATTCTCTGTTGAGAAATCAGGTTTTCAACTTGATTAATAAGGGTTTTTATCTGTCCCCAAGTAGGGAGATCATGAGGTTGATGACAATGAGTGCAGTGTTTTTTGGAAAATTTTGAAGCCGCCATGGCTTGTATTGGAATTTCTTCCTCTTGGGGTTTTTGTTGTTTTGTCCCTAGTTTGAATAATGGGGGCCCCCTTAGGTCAAATCTTCCGAAGAGGAAGCCATGTGAGTTCATTGGACCCATCTGGAGAAATAGAAGCATACCCCTTTCCCTGTAAAATTAGTTTTCTAGATTTCCATTGATTAGTTAACCCATCTAGATACCAAATGGGCAAAGGAAGGGAGGTGTCCTTCAATGTCTCGAAATGTTTTTCTGCTTTTGTCAAAGTATCTCTTTCTGGTAAGTTTAAAAAATTTAAAACAAATAAAGCTATATTAACACTAGTTACAGAAAGAAAGGAAAGCGATAATGATGAAAACATTCCTAGGAAATATTTCAATCAAAAAAAAAAAAAATCATCTAGAGATCTGTTTGGGGACTGGTAGATAATGCCCCCCAAGAGGACACTGAGAAGCTTTTATTTTAAATTGACCTTGACTCTCGACTACCTAAGCCTTTCCTCCTGAATGTTGTTTCCATGAATTTGTTTACTTTCGTGTCAAATGTATGAGCCGCCATCTTGCTCAGCCAATGCTATTGTTTCTCTTTTTCACATATGTAAATCAAACAGACCCAATTTTGGCTTTAAGTTAACTTCTTGGCCTTCGGGTATCTTGGAACTGACAACACTGATGTGGTTAGAGGCAGGTTTTTCTGGTTGATAACAGTTTATGCCTCATGTTTAATAGATGGGAAAGTCACTGGCCTAAAACAAGCCTTTGTAGACACATGTACCCATTTAAAAAATATTTGTTCATTAGGTCCTTGTAATATTTTAGTGTGGCTACCTGTAGGCTCTTCTTGAGGAGTAATTCAATCCCAAGCTTCAAGGGCCACTGTTTTTAATTATTTATGCAACAAGAGAGGGCATTGTATTTGAGCTTCTATGGTATCAAATTGTCTGGTGCCAGTTAACATTTCAAAAGTAATTTGGTTTTCGGGGGTGCCAGCTTGAGCACTCTTGTTAGAATGATCTCTGGCTATATCATGAAACCACATTGTCCACTGAAGATATTCTCCTGGTTTAAGGAGAGCATTTTTAAAAACTCACCAATCATAGAGAATAAAGTTTCCAATAAAAGATGCCATGCATTTAGAAGCTCTTTAGTAAAAGGCAAATGTGGGCCATACATAGTTATAGCCTTTTTCATTTGTTGCATGTAAAACAAAATTAATACCTTCATATTGAGGTATTATGTACACTTGAGCATCAGGATTTCTTAAAACTGGAAAGGTGGAGGAACCATCGGCTTCAGAGACGTGATTGCAAAGCCAGTAATTCAGAGAGCCTCTGTCACGGAGGATAGCAAGTAAGTGCCAATTTTTTGTAAATATGAATCTGTGCTAAAGGACTTATCATTATTATCTAAAAAAGTATTGCCAGTTTTGATGTCAAAAAGTATCTCACGAGAGTCATTGTTAGAATCATTAGGTTCTAGCAAAGGAGAGACTTTTGGATTTGTGACTGCTGGAAGAGGAGGAGCATTTGGAGCAGCTGGGGCAAGGCTAGTAGGAAAATTCTGAAATATTTTAAGCTGTTTTAATTGGGCCTTTGGTAAAATTTTATCATTTAATTTATATTCATGTAATAAGTGTTCTGTTGTCGAATATTGAGAGGGCTAGAATTTCCCTTGAAATGGCAGAATTACAGCTTTAATGAGAGCACATAGGGGCCAGAAATCAACGAATATTCTCTCCTTGTCTGGTGGCTTGTTCAACATTTTCTTTGACCTGATGCCAAATTTCTAAATCAAAACTGCATTTATCAGGGAACCAAGGATTACATTTAACCACTGTTTGAAAGTAAGCCTCTATTCATTGGCATGAAACCAAAAGTCCCTGAGCTTTAAACAAATGGTGGAGTAAAGTAGAGAAATGACGGGACTTTCCAGCCGTTTGACCTGTGCCTTAGTACTTACCGATCTCAATAGGTCCCGACCTCAACAGGCCCTGAGTCACTCCATCTGAAATGCCACGTATATGAGTCCCTGTTCTGGGCACCACTTGTTGGGGTCCTTTAATGGACAGGAACCTGGTGGTCCAGAGTCGACGATGAGAAAGTGAGAGAGAGAGAGAAAGAAGGAAAGACACGGGGACCCAAACTCTGATGAAGCAAAGGTATTTTATTAGCAGAAATGCAGGCTTATATATCTTTAGTAAGATGATTACTCAGCTACTACACAGGATGAAATTTTATCAATAGCCAGAATATGGATAGTCTAATGCATACAAGGTCACTGATGCTGAGAAGAGTCACTGAAGGGAGTTACTGAAAGGAATCCAAGCAGATACCATTTCTCATGATCTCAGTCCTGAGAGCTGTGTGCAGCTCTACTCATTCTTGGAATAGGAACTGATAAGGAACAGAGAATTTATGAGAAACAGCACATAGGAGTCCTCCTGTTAAACATTCCCTGATACTATCCTACTCAAACTTTTCCAGAAAACTGCAGAGGAAGGTAAACTTCCAAACTCATTCTATAAGGCCACCATCACCCAATACCAAAACCAGACAAAGATGCCACAAAAAAAAAAAAAAAAGAAAGAAAGAAAGAAAGAAAACTATAGGCCAATATCACTGATGAACATAGATGCAAAAATTCTTAACAAAATCCTAACAAACAGAATCCAACAACATATTAAAAAGATCATACATCATGACCAAGTGGGCTTTATCCCAGGGATGAAAGGATTCTTCAATATCCGCAAATCAATCAATGTAACACACCACATTAACAGTTTGAAAGATAAAAACCATATGATTATCTCAATAGATGAAGAGAAAGCCTTTGACAAAATTCAACATCCATTTATGAAAAAAATGCTACAGAAAGCAGGAATAGAAGGAACATACCTCAACATAATAAAAGCTATATATGGCAAGCCCATAGCAAACATTATCGTCAATGGTGAAAAACTGAAAGCATTTCCCCTAAAGTCAGGAACAAGGCAAGGGTGCCCACTCTCACCACTACTATTCAACATAGTTTTGGAAGTTTTGGCCACAGCAATCAGAGGAGAAAAGTAAATAAAAGGAATCCAGATTGGAAAAGAAGAAGTAAAACTCTCACGGTTTGCAGATGACATGATCATCTACATAGAAAACCCTAAAGACTCCACAAGAAAATTACTAGAGCTAATCAAGGAACAATAAAGTTGCAGGATATAAAATTAACACAGGGAAATCCCTTGCAATCCTATACACTAACAATGAGAAAACAGAAAAATAAATTAAGAAAATGATTCCATTCACCATTGCAATGAAAAGAATAAAATACTTAGGAATAAATCTACCTAAAGAAACAAAAGACCTAAATATAGAAAACTATAAAACACTGATGAAAGAAATCAAAGATGACACAAATAGATGGAGAAATATATCATGTTGATGGATCAGAAGAATCAATATAGTGAAAATGAGTATACTAACCAAAGCAGTCTATAGATTCAATGTAATCCCTAACAAGCTACCAACAGTATTTTTCACAGAACCAGAACAAATAATGTCATAGTTTGTATGGAAATACAAAAAACCTTGAATAGACAAAGCAATGTTGAGAAAGAAGAATGGAACTGGAGGAATCAACCTGCCTACTTCAGGCTCTACTACAAAGCCACAGTCATGAAGACAGTATAGTACTGGCACAAAGACAGAAATTTAGATCAATGGGACAAAATAGAAAGCCCAGAGATAAAACCATGCACCTATGGACACCTTATCTTTGACAAAGGAGGCAAGGATATACAATGGAAAAAAGACAATCTCTTTAACAAGTGGTGCTGGGAAAACTTGTCAACCACTTGTAAAAGAATGAAACTAGAACACTTTCTAACACCATACACAAAAATAAACTCAAAATAAATTAAAGATCTAAATGTAAGACCAGAAATTACAAAACTCCTAGAAAAAACATAGGCAAACACTCTCTGACATAAATCACAGCAGGATCCTCTATGACCCACCTCCCAGGGTAATGGAAATAAAAGCAAAAATAAACAAATGGGGCCTAATTAAACTTAAAATCTTTTGTACAATGAAGGAAACTATAAGCAAAGTGAAAAGACAGCCTTCAGAACGGGAGAAAATAATAGCAAATGAAGCAACAGACAAAGGATTAATCTCAAAAATATACAAGCAACTCCTGCAGCTCAATTCCAGAAAAATAAATGACCCAGTCAAAAAATGGGCCAAAGAACTAAACAGACCTTTTTCCAAAGAAGACATACAGATGGCTAACAAACACGTGAAAAGATGCTCAACATCACTCATTATCAGAGAAATGCAAATAAAAACCACAATAAGGTACCATCTCACTCTGGTCAGGATGGCTGCTATATAAAAGTCTACAAATAATAAATGCTGGAGAGGGTGTGGAGAAAAAGGAACTCTCTTACACTGTTAGTGGGAATGCAAACTAGTACAGCCACAATGGAGAACAGTGTGGAGATTTCTTTAAAACCTGGAAATAGAACTGTCATATGACCCAGCAATCCCACTGCTGTGCATACACGCCAAGGAAACCACAATCGAAAGAGACACATGTACCACAATGTCAATCGCAGCACTGTTTACAATAGCCAGGACATGGAAGCAACCTAGATGTCTATTGGCAGACGAATGGATAAGAAAGCTGTGTAACATACACACAATGGAATATTACTCAGCCATTAAAAAGAATACATTTGAATCAGTTCTAATGAGATGGATGAAACTGGAGCCCATTATACAGAGTGAATGACCCTATATGTGAACAGTGAAAAACACACAGATGTATAGAACAGTCTCTCAGACTCTGTGGGAGAAGGCGAGGGTGGGATGATTTAAGAGAATAGCATTGAAACATGTGTATTATCATATGTGAAACAGATCACCAGTCCAAGTTTGATACATGAGACAGGGTGCTCAGGGTTGGTGCACTGGGATGACTCTGGGGGTAGGATGGGGAGGGAGGTGGGAGGAGGTTCAGGATGGGGAACATATGTACACCCATGACTGATTCATGTCAATGTATGGCAAAAACCACCACAATATTGTAAAGTAATTCAGTTCAGTTCAGTCTCTCAGTTGTATCTGACTCTGCGACCTCATGAATCACAGCACGCCAGGCCTCCCTGTCCATCACCAACTCCCAGAGTTTACTCAAACTCATGTCCATCGAGTCGGTGATGCCACCGAGCCATCTCATCTTCTGTCATCCCTTTCTACTCCTGCCCCCAATCCCTCCCAGCATCAGGGTCTTTTCCAATGAGTCAACTCTTTGCGTTAGGTGGCCAAAGTACTGGAGCTTCAGCTTTAGCATCAGTCCTTCCAATGAACACCCAGGACTGATCTCCCTTAGGATGGACTGCTTGGATCTCCTTGCAGTCCAAGGGACTCTCAAGAGTCTTCTCCAACACCACAGTTCAGAAGCATCAATTTTACGGCACTCAGTTTTCTTCACAGTCCAACTCTCACATCCGTACATGACCACTGGAAAAACCATAGCCTTGACCAGACAGACCTTTGTTGACAAAGTAATGTCTCTGCTTTTTAATATGCTATCTAGGTTGGTCATAACTTTCCTTCCAAGGAGTAAGCGTCTTTTAATTTCATGGCTGCAGTCACCATCTGCAGTGTTTGGAGCCAAAAAAAAATAAACAATGACACTGCTTCCACTGTTTCCCAATCTATTTCCCATGAAGTGATGGGATCAGATGCCGTGATCTTAGTTTTCTGAATGTTGAGCTTTAAGCCAACTTTTTCACTCTCCTCTTTCACTTTCATCAAGAGGCTTTTTAGTTCCTCTTCACTTTCTGCCATAAAGGTGGTGTCATCTGAGTATCTGAGGTTATTGATATTTCTCCTGGCAATCTTGATTCCCACTTGTGCTTCTTGCAGCCCAGCATTTCTCATGATGTACTCTGCATACAAGTTAAATAAGCAGGGTGACAATATACAGCCTTGACGTACTACTTTTCCTATTAGCCTCCAATTACAACAAATAAATTTTTTAAATTGCTTTAATTGCTTAAGATATGCCTGGAATTGGGTAGTAAAAACAATTAAGGAAAAAAAATTTCAAACATGAGCCTATCTTCTGAAGCTAAAACTCTAGCATTAGATTAATGAATAAGTTAAAACCAAGATATTATCATAGATTGCTATAAGTTTCATGAAAGAAACAGGGATCTGTGCAAAACAAAAGCAGATGGCATTAGTGATGATATGGCATCCTTTTAGTTACTGTGTGGTTTGCTCAGAAATAGTGTTTTCTGGGTGTGATTTTGTTTTTGAAAATATTACTACATTACACCTAAAGAGTACAGAAGCTGGGTTAAATGTTGAAAATACTAGTTTTTTTAAAAAAGTGTTAGACTGTAGTGAAACTAAAAGTGGTATCAATAAAAATAATTTAAAATATAAAGAAAAGTGGCAAATTTGGCACATTGGATGCAAATCTTTTAAAAATAATATCAATTTTGAGGAGCAAATAGTAGAGCATACAACATGTGAAAAGTACTGTGCTTACACAGAAGGCTATAACCAGCAAGAGTGGTCTGCTGTTCCCTCATCCCCCATCTGCTCTGTTTTTCCATAACTTTAATCAACATCCAACAATCCTATACATGTTTCTTATTTACCGGGTTTTTTTTGCTCATTTATTCCCATAAACCATAAGTTTACAAGATCAGGGTTTTCTCACATGGTAAATTTCAAAGCACCATGAATAGTACCTTATACACCCAAATGTTCAATAAAGATTTGTTAAATCAAGAAACATTAAGTAAATGAGTGCACAGATGAACCAATAAGGAATCTAATAATTAGAAAATGAATACTGTTGGATGAATTCCAAAGATAACTCACACTATTGTGCTTTTTAAAGTATTCTGAAGTAGACCCACTTAACCTTGCCTATTTTTCCTTTCTCCTATAGAAACCTGGTATAATTTCTACATATAAGTAATTTTGATTACTTATTTTTATTGAAGTAAACTTGAATTACAATGTGTTAATTACTGCTGTACAGGAAAGTGACTCAGTTATGTATATACATTATTTTTCATATTATTTTCCATTATGGTTTATCAGATGAAATTGAATATAGCTCCTTGTACTACAGTAGGACCTTGCTGTTTATCCATTCTATATATTGGTATACAAGTTTGCATCAGCTATATCCAAACTCACAATCCAACTCTCTTGCACTGCACCTCAGCAACCATCAGTCTATTCTCTATGTTCCTGATTCTGTTTCTATTTCCTAGAGGAGTTCATATTGTCATATTTTTGAATCCACATGTAAGTGATTTGGTGTTCTGTTGTTCAGTTGCTCAGTCATGTCCGACTCTTTGCAACCCCGTAGACTGCAGCACACCAGGCTTCCCTGCCCTTCACTATCTACCAGAGTTTGCTCAAACTCATGTCCATTGAGTCAATGATGCATACAGCCATCTCATCCTCTGTTGCCCCCTTCTCCTCCTGCCCTCAATCTTTCCCAGCATCAGGGTCTTTTCCAAAGAGTTGACCCTTCACATCAGGTGGCCAAAGTATTGGAGCTTCAGCATCAGTCCTTCCAATGAATATTCAGGGATGATTTCCTTTAAGATTGACTTACTTAATCTCCTTACTGTCCAAGGGACTCTCAAAGTCTTTTCCACTACCACATCAATTCTTCAGCCCTCAGCCTTCTTTGTGGTTCAACTCTCACATCCATACATGACTACTGGAGAAACCATGGCTTTGACTATACAGACCTTTTTCAGCAAAGTTATGTCTCTGCTTTTTAATATGCTCATATAGTATTTGTCTTTGTCTTTCTGATTTACTTCACTGAGTATGATAATCTGTAGTTGCATCCCTGTTGCTACAAATGGTTTTTTTATTCTTTTTTATGGTTGAGCAGTATTTCTAATTTTTTCTCTTATTAATTATTTCTAATTATTTCTACTTATTTATCTTATTAAAATATAAGAAGATGATGTGAAAAACACTGGGGTAGTAATTTATATGAGCAAATGTAGGGATTTTTTTTCTAATATTCTATTATGATGGTCAACATACTCATTCATCAGTTCAATAGATATGTTTTAAGCATCTGCCGTGTGTCAGCAGTATTGTAAAGGAAGTACAGAAAAGGAAAACAAAATTATTGACCTCATGGAAGCAATGTAAACAAGTAAACAAACAGTTATTTCAGACAGTGATACATGTAATGAAACTTAAAATGGAGGAGGGGTGAGGATCTTGTTTTCAGTCAAGGTATTTAGGGAGAGTCTACATCAGAGGTAACCTTTGGATTGAGACCAAAATGGAGAGGCTGCACACTCAATACGAAGATAGGAGAATAGAGTTTCCTAGGAGAGAGGACGAGTATGAGAGATTAGAGTGAGGCCACATGAGCACAGTTACAGAAAGGAGTGAAGGCCAGGACGGCTGGAGGCCACTGAAGAAGGAAGAATACAATGTGTGTTGAAGTCAGAAAGGTCTCAGGGACCTCAATCATGTTGGGCCTTGTTGACCACAGAGAGTGTTTAGCCTTTATTTCTTGTTCACTTGTATTTTGCTGGAAGGTTTCGTCTTGCAAGTAACACAGTTTGATCTATTTGTGTTAAAAAAAAATATCCCTAGCTGTGTACAGAAAAAAACCTGCACTAGGGAAAAATATCTTCCTCATGTGCAATTTTCTTTTTCCTATGAAATCTCTCAGTGAAAAAGATACTATGTTGAACTACTATTACAATTCTACATGTCTTGCCTTCCATGCTTTAAAAGTCACAACTTTGTAATTTTATTCATGTGTACCACAATTACAAAATTTTTTTACTGATCACTATTGTTTGTCAAAAAGGCCCACTTCCTTAAAACTAACCTAAGTTCTGCAGAATGTGGGGGGGGGGGGGGATTAATGACTGTTATTCCAGTCCAAGGATATTACTTTTGATAGAAATATTCTAAATTTTGGTTTACTTTAGTCCTTTTCAGTACAATTGCACATTAACTTTGGTGGATAGCAATGGGTAAAACTCATCAATATTTCAGTTGTCATTCCTCCTAAAAAACTAAAACCTGATGGGCTAAAGTAAATTTAAAATCTAAGTACAATGTTATATTAAATTCAGTTTTGGCAGTTAGCAGATATTTTTTATCCTACAACAACAGATGTGACTTAAAAAATTGATCTTGTTTACATCCTTACCCTTGTATAGATAAAAATCAATATTAACAATATCATTTACCATTGCATGTTCTGGCCAGGAAATTTTAACCATTCATACAGTCAGGTTGAGCTTGTTCTCCATTGCAGTGTCACAGCCTACTTCTGATGGAAAGCATTTTTATCTGCAATTGGCTAAGTCGTTTATCTTACTGAGACATCACAGGCTGTAGATGGCATCAGCAAGTAGATATAGGGAAACTGCCATCATTAATTATACTGAGGGCTAGAATTGGGGTCGCTGAGCTTCCAGTGACAGACTCTCAAAGAAGGTAATATAACTTGTGATTCAAACACAATTAAGTGTAATACATTAATGTCCACTTAGTCACCTCTTTAAGTGTAGGATTAACTCTAAATCTTCATGATGATGACTAGTGTCCAACCAAATTTGGGAATGTTTGATCTGGATTTAATATTGTCTTTGCAGTTGAGCTACCTGACAAGATTCATGACAATCATCCACGTGTTATGGGTAACTTTAGCCGGTATTTGCATACAAAAAAATAAAGTGAAAACTGAATACTCCAGGTAGTTTTTCTCCTACATTTTGATTATTTACATGACTACAATTTTTAAGAATAATTTTCAGAGAAACAAGTTTTGATTCTATGGAAAGTTTTCTGTAAATGTTATTTAGCATACAGTTATGTAAAAACATCATTACTTTGACAAGTAAAATGGAGTATGTAGGATTATGTGAAAAATGTGTGGCATGTTGGTCCCTGGTGTAAGATATTCAAATCTAGCTGATCCTAAGAGCTATTAATCAATATTAATTTATTTATCCATTTAACTATTGACCTTTATATTTTCTGTCACAAAATTTGCAGTTTTTAAGCATAGTTCTCCTTATGCTCATCCATATTTATTATAGTTTGTTTCTCCCCAGCCTCTGGTTCTTACATTTGATGGCTTGTATAGCACTTTGCCATACAATTCCTTCTACTTATACTCATTCACCTCTTAATTTTTTGGGTATATTTAGCATTGAAATTTAATTTTGACCTAACTGTTTCATTTTTTTTTCTTTTCTAAACTCACTCCAGTATGTCTACTAAAGCTGAGCAAAACTTTTGTATACTGTTTTATCCATTTTTAACTCTCCTAAATTAGAAAGTAAACATTTGCAGTAAAATTCACAACCCATTCAGAGAATTCCCTGATTACATAAATTAGTGGTCAGACAAACACATACCTGTTACAAGTACTGTTTTTTGTTTTTTGGCTTTTTAACTGATTAAATTAAAAATATGTTGCAATATGTAAGGTTGCTTTTGGTAGAAATTCTAAGTTTACATTCAAAAAGATAAAGTTTATACATCTCTCTGAGATGAGTATGGTTCTTATAAACACCCATTATTTACCTGTCACCTATCAGTATTCACATTTGTGAGTGTGTGTGTGTGTGTGTGTGTGTGTGTGTGTGTGTGTATTTTAAGTAGTCAGTGGATTGGGAGAATTTGCTTGTCTGGCATGATCACGCGAAAGCCTTGTGTGAGTGCTTAGTCGCTCAGTCCTGTCTCTTAGTGACCCCATGAACTGGACCCCACCTGGCTCCACTGTCCATGGGATTTTTCAGGCAAGAATACTGGAGTGGGTTGCCATTTCCTTCTCCAGGGAATTTTCCCAACCGAGGGAGCAAACCCACAACTCCTGTGTCTCCTGAACTGTAGGTGGATTCTTCACCCGTTGAGCCATCGGGGAAGCCATGTTTCACCAAACACTGAGAAAAAAATGATAAGTTGTATATGTCCCTTTTGTTTCTGTTCTTTCCTTCATTTTACTATTGACTTACAAATATAGACTAGTATTGGAGTGATAGAATAGCAGTTTATTGTCTCTAGCTCACTTCATATTATTAAAAGCAAAGCAGCATGTCAATGTATGACAAAAACCACTACAATATTGTAAAGAATTAACCTCCAATTAATAAAAATAAATGGAAAAAAATTAAATTAAATTAAATTAAAAAAGCAAAGCAGCACACTGCCTTTGATTCAAAGGAGACAGTAAAAATTTACTCACATTCTATAGGTGAACTCTTTCCAGATACAACCCTACTCCATCCAGACTGATGTTTCTTATCTTCCACATCTATTAAGGGATGGATGGAATATAGGAGGAATAATCCCTGAACAAATTATTATGAGCACACTGTTCGCAGGCCATGACTCATTCAGCGAGCCTCCTGTAGGAGTATTCTTACATGAATATTATCTCATGGAATCCTCGCAGCTGTCTTGTGAGGAAGGGAGACATGATATGTTACTACAGATGGGAGGAACCTGAGATGAACAGAGGCTGCCTCTCACAAGACTACATACTAGAAAGCGGCAGTTTCTCACCAAGGATTCTATGTGTTCTGACTTGAAAATCCACATTCTCTCCATATCATGTAGCCTCTGAAGCAGATCTCAGCACAGCTGGCAACACCCGCAAAGCACAATGAATCCTGGGTTCTGTTATTCAGCCTCTAAGAACTTTTTGGCCAGATTACACAGCACCAGTTCTTGCTTTAAAATAAAAAAAAAAAAAAAAAAGATAAGGAAAGAAAGGTAGAAAGCAGTAAGAGTCAGTCTTGTGCTCATTGGAATAAGTGGTAATATTTTTCAATTAAAAAATGTTCAAAAGTTACCAGAAACTTCAGAGGGCTTCCCCTGACAGCTTTAAAGTCCACCAATCTTAATCCGTTAATACATGTGAGGCATTTCCTTCTCATGCTTCTAGTTGCAAATATATCTGGAACAAGTAGGGCACTGAAATTGGTGTTACCTATTTAAGTTTCCTACATAATTGAAAAGAGTATGGTAGCACTGGGGAAACTGAAGTGGGAGAAAGAGGAGAATGAGGGAGGGTACCTATAAAGAGCCCTCTCCATTTCACTATTTGTTTACATTTGACCTTGCTCATAAATCAAATATAACTGTACAAGTTAGAAATATAAATAGCATCATTAATGTCTTTAAAAAGACACTGATGACAGTTCCACACAGGCTTTCAAGGGAAACAGAGGTGTTTTGGAAGCTCGTTTTTTTGTTTGTTTGTTTGTTTGTTTGTTTTTTTAACATTTCGGGTTAGCATCAGGTACAACCACATCTCCTCATAGCAATTATTTTGTGCCCTACTAAGTGACAGGATTCTGATAGGGGCAGTGCTCAACTGACTCAGAGTAACAAATATCACACTTTTGGCTCATATGCATGGCCTCTGCTTTTATGATGCCATCTGCAGAGAAATCAATCATCATAAAGTTGACTGAGTGTGTCCTATGTACATATGCTTGACTGTGTTTGATATAATTGACTGACAACAATACAAAGAAATTAGAGAAAAGAGACATCAGTGTTGTCAAGTGACTGTCACCTGACCAAGGACTCCCAAAGGACAGTCAGGATATGGATGGGCTAAGGGGGAAGAAGAAGCCATCTGAGAAGAGTAGGAACAGATAGAATGGAAAGATGATAACCGCATGACATTTGTGTCTTGTGTTTGGAGGGGGATGCATGTGATGGAAGAAAAAGAAGAAATATTTTGCAAAGTTAAAAGGTTAGTCTTATTGAAATAGTTCACATTGCTAACTAACAGGAGATCATTTTAAAACTGTAGAATTCAGTGAAGTTACTGTGTACCATAATCTGGGTTTTATTTTTATATCACATTTGACATCTCAGCACAGTAGCACTTTTAGCACACAGAGAAAGAATTAAGTGAGCATTCTGTTTAGGTTGTGACTTTCACGCTTGTTCAGTCTCTATATGCATGCATGCTAAGTCGTTAAGTCATGTCCCATGGACTGTGGCCAATCAGGCTTCTCTGTCCATGGGATTTCTCAGGCAAGAATATGAAAGTGGGTTGCCATTTCCTCCTGCAGGGGATCTTTCCCACCCAGGGATCGAACCCACATTTTCTGCATCTCCTGCATTGGCAGACAGATTCTTTACCACTGAGCCACCAAGGAAGCCACCCAACCTCTTGTATACCAGAATATAATAAAAATTCAATGTAACCTATCTAAAAGTCAGTGTCCAGCCAGACCATGACACTCTATATTTATAGTAAAATTTTAAGGTGGTTTGGGAAGGATTGCATAAAGAGAAAGAAAGAATATGTATAAAATAGGTGAACTCATATCTGTTATGAGAGTTTAAGTATATGTTACTCTAAATATTTATATGCAATGAACTATAACATCCACACAGGTTTTGGTTTAATGTTTAGTTGCTCGTGTTAAAGAAGTAATGGAAAAAATTAGGCAGAGTTTTTCTGATGATCTGTTTGGATTTATTGTCATCTTTCTCCTGCTTAAGGAATCTTATTACTCATCAGATAAGTTGAGTTCTTAGTATTTTCTTGTTAATTCCTTCAATTATTTTTGAAGCTTTAGTCCTGCTTTTTTAACTTTAGTGCCTTGCATGTGTCATCTTGTCCTTTGGATAGCTGTGTTCTAAAATGAGAGAGAGAGGATTTTTTAAACTTCTCCTGGAGGATCTTTTGAACAGAGTTGATATTAAAACAAATTTAAAAAAAGCCCATACTCCACTTATACATGTTGAGGTCCTACCTTTGAATTATCCCAATCTTAGAAATTGATTGGGATAGAAATCTGAATACTTAGAAATCTGAATACTTTAAACTTGGTCTTATAAGTAAATGGTCAAACCAAGTACTTAATTGCTGTAGGGTGGCAGGCTACAGACTATGCCATTCCAAAATACGCCACTTAATCATGGGGGTTATTCTGAACTGAAGTCAATTGTGAGGAATTAGATACAAAAAAGTTCTCTGCCTTGCTCCTTTTTCTCTAGAAAAAGAACATAAATTTACAAAGGTATCTCTACTCCCCTATCAATAGGAAGGACAAAGTTAACCATCCAACAGTAATCCAAATGTACCTCTTAATCCCATACCTCTAGTTTGTCCCTGCTCCCCTAAGAGATAAGTAACAAGGCTGCAAGGAATTAGCCATTATCTTATAATAACTTTGATAGAGTATAATCTGTTAAATTTTTGAATCAGTATGCTCTAACCTGAAACTAATATGGTATTATAAATCAACTACACTGCAATAAAAAAAAGAAGAAGAAGAAAGAAAAGTTAATTACTGAATAAAAGTTTAGATAATAGCCTGGAAACAGCATCAGAGGAACCTACATGACAAGATACACTAACTAGGCTTTATCTACCATTAGTTTATCAATAACCTCAGATATGCAGATGACACCACCCTTACTGCAGAGAGCAAAGAAGAACTAAAGAGCCTCTTGATGAAAGTGAAAGACCAGAGGGAAAAAGTTGGTTTAAAACTCAATATTCAGAAAACTAAGATCATGGCATCTGGTCCCATCACCTCATGGGAAATAGATGGGGAAACAATGGAAACAGTGACAGACTTTATTTTGGGGGGCTCCTAAATCACTGCAGATGGTGATTGCAGCCATGAAATTAAAAGTGCTTGCTCCTTGGAAGAAAAGCTGTGACCAACCCAGACAGCATATTAAAAAGCAGAGACATTACTTTGCCAACAAAGGTCTGCCTAGTCAAAGCAACAGTTTTTCCAGTAGTCATGTATGGATGTGACAGTTAACTATAAAGAAAGCTGAGCACCAAAGAACTGATGCTTTTGAACTGTGGTATTGGAGAAGACTCTTGAGCATCCCTTGGACTGCAAGGAGATCCAACCAGTCCATCCTAAAGGAGATCAGTCCTGAATATTCATTGGAAGGACTGATTCTGAGGCTGAAACTCCAATACTTTAGCCACCTGATGCAAAGAACTGCCTCACAAGAAAAGATTCTGATGCTGGGAAAGACTGAAGGCAGGAGGAGAAGGAGATGACAGGATGAGATGGTTGGATGGCATCACCGACTCAATGGACATGAGTTTGAGTAAACTTCGGGAGTTGGTGATGGACAGGGAAGCCTGGCGTGCTGCAGTCCAGGGGGCCACAAAGAGTCGGACATTACTAAGTAACTGAACTGAACTGAAGAGTTTCTCATATGTTTACCTTTCCACATTTTCCTGCCCCTAGAGACTTCGGTCCTTTCCACTTTTTAAAAAATGCGTTATTTCTTTGTTAAGACGCTGTGTAAATCCAAATTCTAACCAAATCTTTGAGTTACTCATATCTGAGTACTCCCATGTGCCACGTGTGATGTACATATTAATAAACTCTGTTTCTGTTTTTCTCTTGTTGATTTTTTTTTTTTTTTTTTTGCCAGTCTAATTTAAAGGGCTCCAGCTAGAGAACCAAGATGGGTAGAATAAGAGATTTTTCTTCCTCTGCATCAATTAATTCCAAAATTCTGTGAGTTTCTCTGCAAATGTTTATGGCTATATAATTTCATTCCATGCTTAGACATAACATTCAATATGAAAACTTTGAGTTCCAGCCATATAATCCTGGGCAAATCCTTTCTGTACCCAGCCTCACCATATGGTGTAGCTCTAAAGATGGATAGGAGCAATGAACCTAGTGAGCTCCTGTGCAGGGAGTGGAATAGAAATGACAGATAACATGACAAATAGAAGAAACAACCAATTAATCAGTCCATATTGATATATGGTGCTCCTACTAGAGTCCGTGCCTGGCATCAAATGGAGAGATAACATGGGCTTTGCCTTACAACAGCTGATTTGGAGATCTCATATTTATTCCCATATTTCCAAATTTTATTTCAATGTTCCAAAATTCTAATATTTATTGAATAATTAAACTTTTAAGAGCCAACAGTGACATTAAAAATAGTTAGATATTAATGTTATATGGAACCATTAGGACTGAAATGTTTAGGGAAAGATTTTTTGGGTAGGAGTTTGTAGCAGGATTTAAGATGAGGAAGTTTCAGAAACAAATATGCAAAGTATTGTAAGAAGTGGGAACAAATGAAGCGGAGAAAGTAAAGAAAGACTAAACGTGGAATATTTTGGAAATAATGAGCTTACACTCAAGGGATGCTTCCATCAAGGCAATCTAGAAATAACAAGAAGACCAGCTTTTATTGGAAATATCATTAATCACTCAGCAGAGGCAAAGGGGTCACAATTCAAGGAACAGAGTGCAAAAGGAGTTGAAATAGAGTTCAGCAATTAAAACAATTTAAAGTCATATTTCTTACTGATAGTCTGTTGACATTCTGCACATAAGAGGTGTCCAAATAATACCAAAGAATTATTGTCTGGGCAGAATGAAATATGTCAGTTTAAAAGACAAGTTGAGATTTTTCTCCCCTGAATATGTTCTGACTTTAGAGATTTAAAGTGATCAATTTCCATGACTGGTAGAGATAGAATACACAGAATATTGAATTTAAGATCTATCATTTGCTTGAGCTACAGTATAATAGTTTAATTTTGAAAACAGTATAGTTGAAATAATCTTCATACAGGAGCTAGAATATAGACTGTAACACAGAATAGTAGAAAGTACAGTATATTTATTTAAGGTACAAAGCAGGTGCCTTCAAATGTTTGTAAATGTAAATGGTTTTCTTTTAAGAGAAAATTGATGCAAAATTGAATATTGATGCAAAGGGATTATATATATCTGTTTTATTTTCCTGAGTTGTAAAACTCATTTTCTTCCTCTAATGAGAGTTCTGTGAAATATTCCACAATGTTTGGAACAAATCTGACCTTTAAGGAAATGGATTTATATAAACTATAGCTAGGATTTTTCTGTATTTCTATGCAATTTCTTTCTTTGTAACATTTCATGTAGGCTTATTATGATGTTATCTATAGAAGCATTTAGGCATGCTTTAAATAGTAAGGAAAAAGTCAAAATTTGAAATTGAACAAAGAATTCAAAGTGAGTTACTAGGTCTAGAGTTCTTCAATAATGAATTTTAGAAGTAAGATCAAATTCTCACTATAGAGACTGTATATCTGAACGATTTCCAGTTGTGATCCAGTAATCGAGACTTCTCTATAACATGGCCTATAATTACCATCATTAAGAATTTTATGGATATTATATATAAATAGACACTAGAGAGGCCTTCTTTGAAATTGATGACCACTAAAACTCAGAGGCATTTACGTGAAAAACTTTGTAATAAAGAATAAGTCCAGTGGTATAAGAACAAATTGATTTCAATCATAGTCTGAAGTTAAAGCATTTGGGGGCCACAGTGAGTGTCTATAATTACAGGAATATTCTGTAGAATGGTGTGGGGAGAGTTTCTGAAGCTATTTCTGAAGAAGATAAATGAAGTATGATGGTAGTATTTTTCATTGGTTATGTTTTCAATAGATATTTTGTAATGAACATAAGGTAACTTGGGAAAATCTGATAGATCTGAAAATATAGATACTAGAATGATCCCTCTATGCAATGATGAGCAAAAGAAGTAGTTGAATTCATCAGTGTAATATATGCATGGAAAATGGACATACCATGTACTGTTATTGTTAGGAAAAGAGCTGGAACTCCACAAACTTCAAGTAAAAACATAGTAACACAAAAGGCATTTTGGAAAAATGATGCCTGAATGGATGTTCTGACCATCTAGTCTTCTCAATTACAATAACATCCTCAACTATTGCTCTTATATGAATTATTATTGAATAGATTTTTAAAGTTTTAGACTTTGTTGGGTATTGAGGTAATGAGGAAATAATTAAGAATACCACTATCTAGCAATCCCACTACCAGGCATACACCCTGAAATGAAATGAAGTGAAGTGAAAGTTGCTCAGTCATGTCTGACTCTTTGTGACCCCATGGACAGGATGGAGCCTGCCAGGCTTCTCTGTCCATGGAATTCTCTGGCCCAGAATACTGGAGTGGGTAGCCGTTTCCTTCTCCAAGGGATCTTCCCAACCCAGGCAGGGACCAAATCCAGGTCACCCTCATTGCAGGTAAATTCTTTACCATCTGATCCACCTGGGAAACCCATATACCCTGAGGAAACCATAATTGAAGGTGAAGTAAATCAGAAAGAGAAAGACAAATATGGTATATTAACAAATATATGTGGAATCTAGAAAGATAGTACTGATGATCCTATATGCAAGGCAGCAAAGGAGACACATACATAAAGAGCAGACTTTTGGACACAGTGGAAGAAGGAGGGGGTGGGATGATTTGAGAGAATAGCATTGAAACATATACATTGCAATATGTAAAATAGATAGCCACTAGGAGTTTGATATACGGCACAGGGAATCTAAAGTTGGTGCTCTGTGACAACCTGAGGGATGGGGTGGGGAGGGTGATGGGATGGGGGCTCAGGAGGAGAGGACACGTGTATGGCTATGACTGATTCATTTTTATGTATAACAGAGGCCATCACGATATTGCAATTACGCTCCAATTAAAATAAATAAATAAAAAGAATACCACTATCTAAACTCTAAGTTCAGAATAGCTCTATTATTATTCAGAGCTGGTCTGAAGTGTAGAGGCAGTGGGTTCCTACTCCTCGGCACTGCATCAAATCTATTCCCCTGTAAAAACATAGGTGTTTGCCCTTTTTGCATAAAACCCTGTCCCGGTAAGCTTAACTACATAGGTGAACTGTATAAAATGCAACTCCTGCACGGATGACCACTTCTAAAATAAAGAAAATGTAGAAGTGGTTGCAGTGAAACAGTAACACAAGCTGAAGTTTTTCCCTATGCCTGAGGCCAGAAAAACAGAACTCTTGTCTTCAAATTGAAACTCAAACTTTGATCTGGAAAGAAACAGAAGCTATACATAAAATATTTATCTTCTTTAAGCCAGAAGGATACCTGGAGACAGAGGGCAGATAGTCTTGTGGTGAGAATTCAGTTTTTAGGTTCTTGGAGAAAGTTCAGCTTGCAGAAATTCATAGACTGCTGGGGAGGGAAGGAAGGTGGCATTTGAACAACTGTGTAGTGCCAGGAATGCTCTTGCCTTGGGAGCAATGGTGGAGCATCATACCATTGGACACACTTTAACCTAAATCTCATAGGATAGCAAAGTTTTCAGCAAAAGAGACTGTGATGGAGCCTCATCAGAGGGCAGACAGACTGTGGGTGGTACATCACCAATACCCAGCTGTAGATGCTGCAGCAACTCCCACCTTGTATCCCTCAGCATAGCTCAACAGCTTGATCTGAGTCATAAAGGCAAATAAAGCTGAGGGTAAATATATCCTCAAGGAAACAGCACAAAGCACAGAACACCCGAGGAAGACAATCCAAAAAAGTAGGGTCTCTAGTGAATCTCAATCTGGAATTTCAATTTGAATATCACGTTGAAGCAATCTGGAGGGAACAGATGAAATGGTTACAGGAACCAAAAGGAATGCTGAGATTAATTCAATGATCATAATAAGGCATCATTATGGAAGTATAATTTTTTTAATTTAAAAATATCAGAAATATTGAAAAAAGGAGATGGTCATTGTTAAAAATGAGATTAGTATTCTGAAATCCTGAAATGGCAAAGAGACTAAAAAGGAACCTATTAAGACAAAACCAGGATCTGTGACATGTGAAATATAGGAGTTTAAAAAAGGGGGGGAATGAAGAGGTTGGGGAGAGACAATTTAGTAATTGTCTCTAAATTACATGGGTAGAATTTTCCCATGCATACACACACACTCATGCATGCTCATGTGCACACCCACGTAGAAACATTTGGTCAGATTTTAATTCATTCCCCTATATGCACTCATTCTTTTATTCATCATCTGCACCTTTTTCAAACCACCATTCATGACTTATTTACATTCAGGTGGATTTAATAATATATCATTTGTGTCTGTTTGTTTTATTCTCACAAATTATATTATGCAATACAGCTCATTGTGCAATACAGCTCAGGAAAATGTCATAATTTTGGTTTTCACTGAACATTTCACTTTTGATCTCTATCTTTTTTGATAGAGATAAATCTTGTTCTTCTACTATTATATGTATTCCATCTTACGCATGTCACACATTTGTCCATAATTTCCTTTCCTGGACAGCATTTCCATATCCTTGCTATGCAAAACATGCTAAGATGGATCTGAAGATACATTTCTTCATGTAAGTGTGGGAGCGTTTGGATAGGAGATAGAGCTGATTTCCAGCTGAATAAGAAGAGCTATATCTTTATCTCAGGGAATGCCTGGTTGTCTGATTTTCAACTTGGCCAAAATAAGGGCAGTAGAGTATATGATATTCTGCTTAGAGTATGGTCTCCCTGACAGTACTCCAAGTTAGCTTCTTTATTGATAGTTTGCAGCTGGCCTAACCAGTTTGATGAGCCTAATTTATCTACTTAAAGAACCACTGAAAGTTCTTGGGAGGAACTCTCCCAATATATAATTCCTTGTGCATATCCTGGCAGATCAAGTCAGAGACTCAGCCCAGTCCCAGAGCAGAGAGACAGGCCACAGGGGTTCACACTATGGATATCTCTGAGAGCTCTGAGGCTTGCCTGCATTCTCTACAGAAAATCCTCAAGTGGGTACACTCTGTGACTGGACTAAGTCAGTTCAAATATCCAAATTGGGAAAAAAAACATAATTACAGATCTCTCTCCAGAGGTGAAATTGCTAAATCATAGGGGGTGTTCCTGTTTCATTTCAATAAATGGCCAGAAATGGTCTATACAATGTCTTTTCTAGACATAAGGCCACAGGACATTGCACTTGTCCTTAACTCCTCAGCTCTAGATATCATTTGAACCTCTATCAACATGATAGTTAAAGGTAGCTCATCATTCTGTTACTATACACCTCTCTGATTCCTAAAATGTTTGTGTATCTCTTCAAAATGTTTCAGCTATCCAGGTTTTCCCTTTGTGAGCTGTGTATTTTAATCCCCTGTTTATTTATTTATTTTTTTTTACTATTTTTATTGTGTTTTGGTCATTTTTCCTGAGGAATTCTTAGCTGCTAAGTCGCTTCAGTCCTGTCCGACTCTGTGCGACCCCATAGACGGCAGCCCACCAGGCTCCCCCGTCCCTGGGATTCTCCAGGCAAGAACACTGGAGTGGGTTGCCATTTCCTTCTCCAATGCATGAAAGTGAAAAGTGAAAGTGAAGTTGCTCAGTCGTGTCCGACTCTTCATGAGCCCATGGACTGCAGCCTACCAAGCTCCTCCATCCATGGGATTTCCCAGGCAAGAGTACTGGAGTGGGGTGCCATTGCCTTCTCCAGGAAAGAAAAATTAGGTAAAGATTAATATTAAGAATATCTAAAGAATTCCTCCAGAGAAGGCAATGGCACCCCACTCCAGTACTCTTGCCTGGAAAATCCCATGGACAGAAGAGCCTGGTAGACTGCAGTCCATGGGGTGGCGAAGAGTCGGACACGACTGAGCAACTTCACTTTCACTTTTCACTTTCATGCATTGGAGAAGGAAATGGGAGCCCACGCAAGTGTTCTTGCCTGGAGAATCCCAGGGACGGGGGAGCCTGGTGGGCTGCCGTCTATGGGGTCGCACAGAGTCAGACACGACTGAAGCGACTTAGCAGTAGCAGCAGCAGCAACTTGTCTTTTCATACTGTTCATGGGGCTCTCAAGGCAAGAATACTGAAGTGGTTTGCCATTCCCTTCTCCAGTGGGCCACATTCTGTCAGCCCACTTCCACCATGACCCGTCCACCTTGGGTGGCCCCACATGGCATGGCTTAGTTTCATTGAGTTAGACAAGGCTGTGGTCCGTGTGATCAGATTGGCCTGTTGTCTGTGATTGTGGTTTCAGTCTGTCTGCCCTCTGATGCCCTCTCTCAGTGTCTACTGTCTTACTTGGGTTTCTCTTACCTTGGATGTGGGGTATCCACATGATCATCGAAAAAGCAAGAGAGTTCCAGAAAAACATCTATTTCTGCTTTATTGACTATGCGAAAGCCTTTGACTGTGTGGATCACAATAAACTGTGGAAAATTCTGAAAGAGATGAGAACACCAGACCAACTGACCTGCCTCTTGAGAAATCTGTATGCAGGTCAGGAAGCAACAGTTAGAACTGGACATGGAACAACAGACTGGCTCCAAATAGGAAAAGGAGTACGATAAGGCTGTATATTGTCATCGTGTTTATTTAACTTATATGCAGAGTACATCATGAGAAATGCTGGGCTGGAGAAGCACAAGCTGGAGTCAAGATTGCCGGAAGAAATATCAATAACCTCAGATATGCAGATGACACCACCCTTATGGCAGAGAGTGAAGAGGAACTAAAAAGCCTCTTGATGAAAGTGAAAGAGGAGAGTGAAAAAGTTGACTTAAAGCTCAACATTCAGAAAACTAAGATCAATGGCATCTGGTTTTTTTTTTCCCCCCCCTCCCCCATCCCCACTTTTTTTTTTTCCATGGGGAAAAAATAGAATTTGGGAAACAGTGGAAGCAGTGTCCACTCTTTATTTTTGGGGGGCTCCAAAATCATCTGCAGATGGTGACTGCAGCCATGAAATAAAGCGCTTACCTTCCTTGGAAGTGAAAGCATATGACCAAAACTAGAACAGCATATGAAAGCGAGACATTACTTTGTCACAAAGGGTCTAGTCAAGGCTATGGCTTTTCCAGTGGTCCATGGTAATGGATGTGAGAGTTGGACTATAAAGAAAGCTGAAGTAACAAAGAATTGACGCTTTTTGAATTGCGGCATTGGAGAAGACTCTTGAGAGTCCCTTGGACTGCAAGGAGAAATCCAACCAGTCCATCCTAAAGGAGATCTGTTCTGGGTGTTCATTGGAATGACTTTTGATGCTGAAGCTGAAACTCCAATACTTTGGCCACCTGATGCGAAGAGCTGACTCATTTGAAAAGACCCTGATGCTGGGAAAGATTAAGGGCAGGAGGAGAAGGGGACAAAGGGATAAGGCGGTTGGATGGTATCACCGACCCAATGGACATGGGTTTGGGTTTGACTCTGGGAGTTCGTGATGGACAGGGAGGCCTGGTGTGCTGGCGGTTCATGGGGTCACAAAGAGTCGGACACGACTGAGCGACGAACTGAACTGAACTGAACCTAACTTGTCACTTTCTGTTAGCTGGATCTATAATATTTCACTTCAGTTTCCTCCTCTATAAAGTAGAAGTAGAAGCAGTAAAAGTACCTATAACATTTTTTTTTTCATCTAAAGATTAAAGGAGAAAATACAGATGAAACACTAGTACATTACTTCACACTCAGGATTAAATATAAACTAGTTATTTATTAAGCTTGTTTCAAATTGAACTGATACTGTGGTGGGGCCTAGATACACATATAAAATGAGATTTAAATTTAATTTTAGTCTAAATGGAAACTGAATAATTTATCTCATCCTCTGTTAACTCTCTCACCAAAGTCTAAGACTAGACACAGGAAACTGAGAATGTAGACTCTGGTGATAGAGAAAGATATGACTGAGAAACTAGGAGCCATTAATCTGCTCTTAGACACATGTTAGCCTGGAACTCCTGCCACTGTGGGGCTTCCCTGGTAGCTCAGAGAGTAAAGAATCCACCTGCAGTGTGGGAGACCTAGGTTTGATCCCTGGGTTGGGAAGATCCCCTGGAGGAGGGCATGGCAACCCACTCTAGTATTCTTGCCCAGAGAATCCCAATGGACAGAGGAGCCTGGTAGGATACAGTCCATTGGGTTGCAAAGAGTCGTACACGACTGAGCGACTAAGCACAAACATGCCTGCCTCTGTGAAGAGCAGACTCTGTCCTTAAAGCTGACCTGCCTTTGTGCAGCAAGCATCTGACCTGCTGATGATGGAGGAACTCCCATATTTTCACCTGTGCCAAATATATCCATTGAATCCATACATTTATAGTTTCAAAACTGCAACATTTTCATCACCATTACTCTTGCCCCTAGTGCATGATTTACCACCCAAACTTTCAAGCCATTTTGAGGAAGGTATTATGAAATACAGAGTTGTATCTGACTTCTTTACTGATGAAAAACCCTGGGGGGTGGGGAACTACATTCTTAATGTCATGATAGAAAGTGGAATCATTCATGAATTCATGAGGCAAAATGTTTTCTAAAATCTATCATAGATATTGGCAGATAGATATGAAAAACAAGGGGCAAGTGGAATGTTCTTATAAGTGCATGGAGTTTTCTCTTGGTAGAAACTTTTCCATTTAGTTCCTAAACATATTCGCTAAACACTGAAAATATTAGAACTTCTCAGGAAATGATCATTAAAGTAAATGGCTAGTGTTTGATAAATTCTTACCCCATTGCCCTTCTGAGGCTCCTTCAATCAATACTTCTGTTCTTGGCCAGATTCTTCACTAGCAAGGAATTCTGGGGAGCATTTTATATTCACTTATCTATATCAGGTTTGTCTATGATACTCAGCCTAGGTTGATAAAAACATTCCATGCCTTTAAAAATTAGTTCCTGAAGTACTCTGTTAAGGAGACGAAAGACCATGATGAAAGACAGATGAAAGCAGTACAGCATGAACTCCATTAACCAACAAGCAGGAAGGAAGAGAGGAGGAGCTTCAGGTGGGTATAGACACTTCTTTTAACTAATCACTCATTTCCCCAAGCAGAATCACCATTGCTGCTGCTGCTTCTAAGTCGCTTCAGTCGTGTCCGACTCTGTGCGACCCCATAGACAGCAGCCCACCAGGCTCCCCCGTCCCTGGGATTCTCCAGGCAAGAAAACTGGAGTGGGTTGCCAGTTCCTTCTCCAATGCATGAAAGTGAAAAGTGAAAGTAAAGTCACTCAGTCGTGTCCGACTCTTAGCGACCCCATGGACTGCAGCCTACCAGGCTCCTCTGTCCATGGGATTTTCCAGGTAAGAGTACTGGATTGGGTTGCCATTGCCTTGTCCAGGAATACCATTACCTCTTCCCAATTCCATGGGGATGTATTTTTAGGATATTTTGAATAATTATAGTCAAGTTCTCTCGTAATTTAATTTGTCAAATGTAAATATGAAATAGCTACTATTCTTGGAAGCTTTTTAGACCAGTTAATCCTTTATTACATTAATCAATACATTCAATTAAATAATCAAGTGGATTACCACATACAAATCATGTAAGGACCATGCATATGCTATGGCTATCTAAACTGAGCTAATCCTCTAATATAATTCATTGAGCATTATATGTGTTCTCTTGTTTGGATTATTACAAAGGTATTGAATGCTGTTCTATAAACTCTATATTAATGGACCCAAGTTTCACAAACATAATAGGCAGTGTTTCTTTTATTGTGTAATTATACTGTAATCAATATATAGAGCACAAGAAGCTTGGTAATAAAAACATTAGTTGTATCTCAAAAATCATGAAGGATTCTTAATAAGCAAAGACTTTGGGTCAGCTCTTAGACTAACAGGCAGAACTGCAAAAAATAAGCTTTTCATAAAATCTCTTTAGCTGAAAATGTAAAAAACAATCATTTTGTGGTTATACAGGGAAATGATTAACTCTAATTCTGTTGATATGTATGTATTTCCCCAATCATCCTTATGATTGCTTGTAACAGAGGCAACTTCATTTTTGAAAGAGTGGGCTGTGAGGTTTTGATAATGAAGAGAGAATTTCCAATAAAGCATATTTTTCTTTCTAGTATTTCTACAGCTAGTTTAGTATTTAGTGGGTATTTTTATTTATCTGATGGTTTCTCAAAAAATATTTTGTTTTATTGGTGGATTTTCCTTTATTTTAAATAAAATTGCATACCTCTGTCATGTTTAACTTATAATTTTTATGACAATGATGTATACATTAAAATAGTTTTTACAGAGCATTGACACAAAATGGTAGTATTTCCACACTGTTTTCTATTTAAAGACCACAAGTAGATCTTTGAATATTACAAAACCTAAAAAATTAACATTCTAAAAATAAACATAACTTTCACCTTTATCAGTTTGCTTTAGGTCTACTTAAGACCTCATGTTCAATTCTGATAATGCTGGGTCTACATGGTAAACAGATCCCCAGACTTATGGATCAGAATTTTGTTTTGTTTTTAGTTTCATATTACATTGCCATAATGCTTTTCCCTTTTGCTCTTGATTACAATTAATGATACATTAATATATTTAATTATCAATGTAATTGGTTAATAATATATCCTGGTGAATAAAAGCAGTGCAGAGACAATATTTTAACAACTTGAATTCAGAAAAAAAAATTACATACTATGAAAAAGGAAGTTAAGAAAGATAAAAGTTCATGCTCAAGTAACAGTACTCTAAAAGGAAGGTAATCATGCATATAGATACATTAAGAACTCAGCCTATGCTAAGGGCTATTAACAGCAATACAGAAAGTGTTACAGGTACAAAAACGAAGGCATGAATTTTTATTAGCAGCAGAGGGAAAATAGAATGAGACTGGAAAAGAAGAGGCAAAGAAGAATGAGAAAAAAGATTAAACAGATTTGCACTATAGAAGAACTGATAAGAACAAGAGCTTTCAATGTAGAGGCTGTCAGCAGAGAAGGCAGTTTGGATTTGCCAATTAGGAAATCATTAAGGTTGTTACTAGAGAAGAGACTCAGTGACACAGCAGAAGTGGAAATAAGATTTAAGAGGAGCTCACAGTTAAGGAGGCACTTTAAAGGTGTTTCTACTCTGTTCTCTTTGAAGCCAAGAGAAAACTGAAAACTTCTTAGAAAATAGAGAAGAAATCTCTCTTTAATAAAATGGGCATTGGCTATAATTGCAAACCAAAATTATGATGAATAGCTGCTGAATACAAAGTCTCAAACCTAACATGTCTGGGTGCAAAGAGTGCACTCATCTCATTTGAGCCCTGGAGTTCTCCCAAGGCAGGTGGTGTGGTCATATGGTCCTATGGGTCCCTTAAAGGATATCTTATCCAGAGAGTAATTCTGGAAAAATTGAATAGGCTGGAGAACAATCTCTAAGCTCCATTCTACTTTGAATATATAAAAGAGACATAAGAATGGAAGAGGAAGTACATAGATCAGCCATCATCATACAAAATTGCAGTCAGTATGGCAGTGGGAGGAAAGAGAAAGAGCAATTCACTTTACTGATGACGATAAAATCTAGTTAAGTCATCTCACAGCACAAAACCTGTGTCACCTGAAGCTAAATTCTAAGCCATGTTGATTTACTGCTTCAGCAACAACAAAAAAGAATCGAAACAAACTGGGCAGATAAATCCCCTCACATCTCCTGAATACCTCAGTAATGCTTCTGAATTACAGAGGACTTGAACTCTCTCAGCATAATCAGTCAGCTAAATAAAATAAAATAAGAAGCATTATAAAACAGACAATAAACTTTGACTGGAATATAAAGAAAATTTTAAGTCAGGCAAAAATATAAGTTCGTTTTTGGAAGAGAGCAACCAAGAGAGAAAAGAATATTTCAAATAGAAGGAAGAAACTACATATAGGAAAAGAGAAGTGGGTGGAGAGTTTGAAGCTGTCAGATTCTCAAAGTGAGTTTCCTACGGCTGGATTACAGTACCCATGGGGATGAAGGGCCCAAAATGAGGCTACAGAAGTAGGCACAGGCCAGAGCATGGAGTGCTTCATATGTCATGTCAATAATTTCATTCCTCCCGCATGTAATTTTAAAAGGTCTCTAAGTAGCATTTAACACATGATTTGAAAGATTAATCTGAGAATGACAAGGAATTTAGATTACAAGGGAAATATTTAGACAAAGAAGCAAGTTAAGACACTGTATAAAGAAAATTTTTAAAAAGTCATAAAATGATGACATGTTAGACTCGGACAAGCAGTGAGGGTAGAAAGGGATAAAAGGAATGACTAGACAACACTTGGTAAAATTGAAGACTCCATAGGTAGTTTCTGTAAAGTACCTATAGAGTGACAATTCTGTGATCACATAAAGAGTCACAGATAAAAGGAGATTAAGAACATTTCTCCTGCATGTTGTTTCCTGCTGATGATAGTTTTGTTTTCTATTAGTGTCCTTTAAAAATTTAAATTTAAGACCATCCTGCTTGGCTACTAATTGCTATTGATAAAACAGTTATCTCCAATTGCATCCATCCTGTGTTAGGGCCCTGAGTCCAAAAGTCCATTCTTGTAGGCACAATAAAGTTACAGGAGTCTCATGAGAGTGCAATAGTTACAAGGAATTCTTTAGGAATAATTACAAGAGATTATCTATATTCTGACAAAGAACAAAGAGAACTAAAAAGTTAAAGTTAGAGGATTAGAGGATATATACTGCCTTATTGAAAGCAGGTCTGATGTAAGCTGGACAGAAGATGTAGCTAGTTACTGACCACTTTACAATTACCTCCTGGCTTGGATACCACAGTAAACATACAGACTGTAAAGGCTTCTTGTCTTATAAAATATCTGATCAAACAAGGAGGACTAAGGAGATATGACCCTGCATTTCGAAGGCTTCTTCGGAGGAAGGACCATGAAGGTGACTATTTTAAATAGATTCTTGAGAGCATATAATGCTAAATCAACAGGTAAGGAGTAACTGAATTACTGAGCAGCGATTAGGAGCCAAAATAAGACAAGGTAAATTAGTATGGGAGCAATAATTGCCTTCATATTTATTTATTTATCCATTATTATTTAACTAGGGTGGCTAATGTATATAATCAATTAAAAGGTTTCATGTAGGCTGTAAAATAAATAAATATATTGATGTCATAGACAGATTATTGTACAGTAAATATAAAAGGAAATTAGAACTGAGTGATGTAAGTGAAAAGTCTAACAGAATGCTAAAGTGTTAGTTGCTCACTCATGTCTGACTCTTTGTGACCCCATGGACTGTAGCCCACCAGGCTCTTCTGTCCATGGAATTCTCCAGGCAAGAATACTGGGGTGGGTTGACACTTAGGTAGGGTAAAAATTGATTTTAACCTCCCCAGAAGCCAAAGAGTAGTGCAATTCTTCTTGGTTTAAAAAAAAAAACAAAAAAAAACTAAGATTTGAATGATATTTCTCCTATATTTTTTTCATAGAAAAATCAAAACATTGAGGTAAAAAAACATAAAGTGAAATGCATGATTCTGCTTTTGCTTCTCTCAAGTCACACTGAGGCAGTAAGTCAAACTGGAGTTCTATAAGATCCAAATTCATTAAGAGTCAAAAGAAATGACGTTCAAGTGTGAAGCCTAAGGTAAAGTCTAAAGATTCTGAAAAGTCACTCAGATGTCACTGATTTCCCCAGGTACTTTTAAATGCTAATGATATCCTTGCATATTCATCCTCAGAATGCCTTCCTTTGTTCCAAGGATATGGGTAGTGGGGGGAGAATATACTTTTAATCACCTCTTTCCTGTATTCCTATTTGAATAAATATCTTTCATTTAGTAGACTATTTCAGTCCATTAGAGGTTCTCTCTTTACCAAATCATAATATGCTGAACACCAACACTATTTTTTTTTTATTTCCACCAAGTATAACATGGACAGGCTTCCCTGTTAGCTCACCAGTAAAGAATCCACCTGCAGATGCAGAAGACATGGGTTTGACCCCAGGACTGGGAAAATCTGCTGGAGAAGGAAATGGCAATCCAGTTCAATATTCTTGCCTGGGAAATCCCATGGACAGAGGAGCCTGGCAGGATACAGTGCATGGGGTGGCAAAAGAGTCAGATATGACAGTGACTAAACAACAGCTGTAACACGGACATAAGACTTTTGGCTGGAAATTTAGGTAGAAAAAGGTTTACACTGTAGGACAGTAACATGAACAATCACTCAGCTTCTTTGTCTCACTCTTCTTTTATCCTCTTGCCTATTACAAACTCTTCCTGCTTGGGCCACCACCCACATTTGATCGTTTTCTATATACTGTAGAAAGGTAACATATAAAATTAAAAGCAATTACAACTGTTAATAATAAATATTTGAAATAACTGGGAAAGAATTATGAAATAAAACCAGTGACATTATGTGAAAGGACAGAATACAAAAAATAAGAAATTGAGTAAAAATAAATAATAATAAATAGTAAATGACACAGCAAATAATAACAAATCCTAGACTATGTCGAGAAAATAATTTAAAATAACAAAGATTAAAATAAATAAAAATGGAAAATTAAAAGTCATTTAGGAAATAAAATAGGCAAAGACATTTTAAAAAGCAAAACAATCAAAATTATAAAGGAATCAATACTGGAATAATAAATAATAAGTGAACATAAGAATCAGATTGGACAAACTGAAAAGTTAAAGCAAGAAATTTTTTTGGAAAAAAATAATATTAAAAAATAAGTTGGAGTTCTCTGGCTGTCCAGTAGTCAAGACTTCGTCTTCCAATGCAGCGGGGTATAGGTTCCACCCTTGGTTAGGGCACTAAGACCCCACATGCCTTGCAGCCAAAAAAACAAAACAAAACAGAAGCAATACTGTAAAAAATTCAATAAGGACTTTAATAAAATAAGTTGAGAAGGAAGGAGTATATGGGAATTCTCTGTACTTTCTGCTCACTTTTGATGTGAATCTAAAACTGCTCCAAAAAGCACAGCCTGCATAAAATAAAAAGAAAAGAGAAAAACAGATAAATAAGTTGAAGAAGAAAAAAAAAAGTAAAAGCCATATAAAAAAGAAAAAAATATGCTAAGATGTATATCTTCTGAGGTAGGAAACAAAAAGCAAAAATAAGCAAGTGGGATTGCATCAAACTAAAAATCTCTTCACAGCAAAAGCAACTGTCAACAAAATGAAAAAATAACTCACTGAATGGGACATTTACAAACCATGTATCTGACAAGGGGGTAGTATCCAAAATATATGAAAACCTCATTCAACTCAACAACAACAAAAAAAAACAACAGCCAATTTTAAAAATGGGTAAAGAACCTGAATAGACATTTTTCCAAACTAGTTCCCCCCAAACAAGAAAAGAAACAAAAAAATAGACGTGCCCAATAGATACATAGAAAGATGTTCAACATTATTTATTACTGCTGCTGCTGCTAAGTCGCTTCAGTTGTGTCTGACTCTGTGCAACCCAATAGACGGCAGCCCACCAGGCTCCCCTGTCCCTGGGATTCTCCAGGCAAGAACACTGGAGTGGGTTGCCATTTCCTTCTCCAATGCATGAAAGTGAAAAGTGAAAGTGAAGTTGCTCAGTCGTGTCCGACTCTTAGCGACCCCATGGATTGCAGCCTATCAGGCTCCTCCGTCCACATGGGATTTTCCAGGCAAAAGTACTGGATTGGGTTGCCATTGCCTTCTCCGTATTTATTACTAGGGAAATGCAAATCAAAACCACAAATATCACCTTATGTCCATTTTAATGACTATTACTAAAAAGGCAAGAAATAACTGTTGGAAAGAATGTAGAGAAAAGAGAAGCCTTGTGCAGCCACTGTTGAAAACAATACAGAGATTACTAAAAAACAAGCAAGAATAGAACTAACATACAATTCAGCTAATCCACTTCCAGGTATTAATATTTATCTGAAGGAAACAAAAACAGTAATTCAGAAAGATGCATACACCCTTATGTTCATTGTAGCATTATTTACATTAGTTCAGATACGGAAACAACCTAGTGAAGTCAAAGTCGCTCAACTGTCCGACTCTTTGCGACTCCGTGGACTGTACAGCCCATGGAATTCCCCAGGTCAGAATACAGGAGAGGGTAGCCTCTCCCTTCTCCAGAGGATCTTCCCAATCCAGGGATCAAACTGGGGTCTCCCACATTGCGGGCAGATTCTTTACCAGCTGAGCCATCAGGGAAACCCAGAAACAACCTAAGTGCCCATTTATTGATGAATGTAAAGATGTGGTTTGTGTGTGTGTGTGTGCACGTGTGGCTTTGCTGGTGGCTCTGATGGTAAAGAATCTGTCTGCAATGCAGGTGACCAAGGTTGGATTCCTGGGCTGGGAAGCTCTCCTGGAAAAGGGATTGGCTACCACTCCAGTATTCTTGCTTAGAGAATCCCATGGACAGAGGAGCTTGTGGGTTACAGTTCATGGGGTCACAAAGAGTCAGACATGATGGAGCAAATATTTTAGTTTCAGTTTCATACACACATAAACACACACACACACACACAAAGGAATACAGTTCATCCATTAAAAAGTAATGTCTTTTTCGAAAACCTGGATGGATGTAGACAGTATTATGTTAAGCTATTATGATAAGTCACATAGAGAAAGACAAATAACATTTGATTTCACTCACGTGGAATATAAAAAACATACAACAAACAAAGAAATCAAAATCATTGAACAAACTAAACCTAACAAAAACAAACACATGCATAGAGACAGCAAAGTAGTGATTACCAGAGAAGGGGGTAATCATGTGGGAGACCAAAATGGGTAAAATGACACCACCAAATGGGCGTCATACAGATGGAAACTACATTTTTGGTGGTAAGCACACTGGTGTGTATACAAAAGTTAAAATATGATGTTGTACACATAAAGCATATAATGTTATAAACCAATTTTGAGATAATAAAGAAACAAAGAAAAAGAGAGAGAGAGAAAGAAAGGAAGAAAATAACTTTTGCATTGCCTGTTCCCATTTTGCAGTTATCACAATTTCAATACTGCTCTCATTGAATTAATGATGTCAATATACTCATTACTTTGTGTCTTCTGTTTTATATCAATAGAAACCTCAGGACATCTCTCCTAATCAAGAGAATGATGATTGCAGCAACGACATTACTTTGAGAAAATTTGTCATTAAATAAACAAATAGTAAAAGCAATAGGAAATGGCAACCTGCTTCAGTATTCTTGCCTGGAAAATTCCATGGACACAGGAGTCTGGCAGGTTACACTACATGTGATCATAAACAGTCATACATGACTGAGCACATACACAAAAACACACACAAGCAATAACTACTATTACAAAATGGTTTATTTGAAAGCAAATCTTTCTCTACAGTGGGAGTTTTAAAATCCTTAATGTTCATCTTCTAATCATCTAATTTTCCTCTATTCAGATGTGATGACTCATTGAAAGCAAATTTGCCTTTTTCAAAACTATTTTGAAAGCATTTATCTTTTCCAGACTAATTTGAAAATTCTTTGTAGCTCAGCTCTGACACTCTTATCAGCTAACTATCTGAATACAGAGGGGAAAACAGATACTTTTGATAATTCCAGTTCTTCATGTAAACAGAGATTTGGGAAAGTTGATATGCAAACATATATAATAGACAATATTCAGGTTCCCCAATAGAGCACAAATATGAGACTGCCTTTATGCCTCTGAATTTAACTGTAAGGGAGAAAATATAATCCAAACAAAAGAGAGTAGGTTATAGGAATTTTAGTTTACAATTTTAATTACCAAATAGCAAAATGTTCTTTGCTTATAATAGGCTTTTGTGTGTGTATATATATATATATATATATATATATTTTTTTTTAAGAAGTACTACATATAGAGGACAGGAAAGCCTGTGCTCATCACTGGGGAATTTTTCTAATTACTAAAATTCTAATTTTTATAATAACCAAATATATGCCTCATAGGAAAGAGAGAACAGATTATCTATTTAGCCTAGTGATTTGTTATTTGCTCTCCCTGTTAGATGTTAAGGAAGAGGGGAAAAAAGGGAAGAGAAGAGGGGTAAGGGGTAGAGGAGAAGGAGGTGAGGGGAAAGGACAGGAGGGAAGGAAGAGGGAAGAAGAAAGAATAGGGGAGAGGGCAAGAGAGTGAAAAAAGGCAGGAGAGGAGGATTAAGGAGAGTAGAAGAGGAGGAGAGGGCATAGAAAAGGATAAGGCAAGGAAGGAGAGAGAGGAGAGAGGAAAAAAAGAGGGAGAGAAAAAACAGAGAAATCCAGGTGTGTGTTCTGTTCCTTCTATTTTCCCCTACCCAAGTAAACAAGATACAGAATTCCTTGGCTTCAGAATGGAAATTGTTAGACAAGAACCCCCTGACCTGTTTTTTGGGGGTTTGTTTTGTTTTGTTTTTTAATTTTTCATTTATTGTTATTATTTGGAGGCTAATTACTTTACAATATTGTAGTGGTTTTTGCCATACATTGACATGAATCAGCCATGGATTTACATGTGTTCCCCATCCTGAACCCCCCTCCCGTCTCCCTCCCCATCCCATCCCTCTGGATCTTCCCAGTGTACCAGTCCCTAGCACTTGTCTCATGCATCCAGCCTGGACTGACGATCTGTTTCACACTTGATAATATACATGTTTCGATGCTGTTCTCTCATATCATCTCACCCTCACCTTCTACATAGAGTCCAAAAGTCTGCTCTATACATCTGTGTCTCTTTTTCTGTTTTGCATATAGGGTATCGTTACCATCTTTCTAAATTCCATATATATGCATTAGTATACTGTATTGGTCTTTATCTTTCTGGCTTACTTCACTCTGTATAATGGGCTCCAGTTTCATCCATCTCATTAGAACTGATTCAAATGAATTCTTTTTAATGGCTGAGTAATATTCCATGGTGTATATGTACCACAGCTTCCTTATCCATTCACCTGCTGATGGGCATCTAGGTTGCTTCCATGTCCTGGCTATTATAAACAGTGCTGCGATGAACATTGGGGTGCACGTGTCTCTTTCAGATCTGGTTTCCTCAGTGTGTATGCCCAGGAGTGGGATTGCTGGGTCATATGGCAGTTCTGTTTCCAGTTTTTTAAGGAATCTCCACACTGTTCTCCATAGTGGCTGTACTAGTTTGCATTCCCACCAACAGTGTAAGAGGGTTCCCTTTTCTCCACACCCTCTCCAGCATTTATTGCTTGTAGACTTTTGGATAGCAGCCATCCTGACTGGCGTGTAATGGCACCTCATTGAGGTTTGGATTTGCATTTCTCTGATAATGAGTGATGTTGAGCATCTTTTCATGTGTTTGTTAGCCATCTGTATGTCTTCTTTGGAGAAATGTCTGTTTAGTTCTTTGGCCCATTTTTTGATTGGGTCATTTATTTTTCTGGAATTGAGCTGCAGGAGTTGCTTGTATATTTTTGAGATTAATCCTTTGTCTGTTTCTTCATTTGCTATTATTTTCTCCCAATCTGAGGGCTGTCTTTTCACCTTACTTATAGTTTCCTTTGAAGTGCAAAAGCTTTTAAGTTTCATTAGGTCCCATTTGTTTATTTTTGCTTTTATTTCCAATATTCTGGGAGGAGGGTCATAGAGGATCTTGCTGTGATTTATGTCGGAGAGTGTTTTGCCTATGTTCTCCTCTAGGAGTTTTATAGTTTCTGCTCTTACATTTAGATCTTTAATTTATTTTGAGTTTATTTTTGTGTATGGTGTTAGAAAGTGTTCTAGTTTCATTCTTTTACAAATGGTTGACCAGTTTTCCCAGCACCACTTGTTAAAGAGATTGTCTTTTTTCCATTGTATATCCTTGCCTCCTTTGTTGAAGATAAGGTGTCCATAAGTACGTGGATTTATCTCTGGGCTTTCTATTCTGTTCCATTGATCTAAATTTCTGTCTTTGTGCCAGTACCATACTGTCTTGATGACTGTGGCTTTGTAGTAGAGCCTGAAGTCAGGCAGGTTGATTCCTCCAGTTCCATTCTTCTTTCTCAAGATTGCTTTGGCTAGGAAATAGTCACACAGGTCCAAGAAACCCAGAGAGTCCCAAACAGGATAAACCCAAGGCAAAACACCCCAAGACACATATTAATCAAATTAACAAAGATCAAATGCAAAGAACAAATATTAAAAGCAGCAAGGGAGAAACAACAAATAACACACAAAGGGATTCCCACAAGGATAAGAGCTGATCTATCAATAAAACTCTTCAGGCCAGAAGAGAATGGCAGGACATTAATGAAAGAGAATAACCTACAATCCGGATTACTGTACCCAGGAGGGATCTCATTCAGATATGAAGGAGAATTCAAAAGCTTTCCAGACAAGCAAAAGTTGAGAGAATTCAGCACCACCAAATCAGCTCTTCAACAAATGCTAAAGGATCTTCTCCAGACAGGAGACACAGAAAGGTTGTATAAACACGAACCCAAAACAAAGTAAATGGCAACAGGACCACACCTATCAATAATTACCTTAAATGTAAATGGGTTGAATGCCCCAACCAAAAGACAAAGACTGACTGAATGGATAAAAAAACAAGACCCCTATATATGCTGTCTACAAGAGACCCACCTCAAAACAAGGGACACATACAGACTGAAAGTGAAGGGCTGGAAAAAAAATATTTCACACAAACAGAGACCAAAAGAAAGCAGGAGTCGCAATACTCATATCAGACAAAATAGACTTTAAAATAAAGGCTGTGAAAAGAGACAAAGAAGGACACTACATAATGATCAAAGGATCAATCCAAGAAGAAGATATAACAATTATAAATATATATGCACCCAACATAGGAGCACCGCAATATGTAAGGCAAATGCTAACGTGTATGAAAGGGGAAATTAACAATTACACAATAATAGTGGGAGACTTTAATACCCCACTCACAACTATGGATAGATCAACTAAACAGAAAGCTAGTAAGGAAACACAAACCTTAAATGACACAATGGACCAGCTAGACCTAATTGATATCTATAGGACATTTCACCCCAAAACAATGAATTTCACCTTTTTCTCAAGTGCACACGGAACCTTCTCCAGAGTAGATCACATCCTGGGCCATCTAATTAGCCTTGAGAAATTCAGAAAAATTGAAGTCATTCCAGTCATCTTTTCTGACCACAATTCAGTAAGATTAGATCTCAATTACAGGAAAAAAAATTATTAAAAATTCAAACATATGGAGGCTAAATAACATGCTTCTGAATAACCAACAAATCATAGAAGAAATCAAAAAAGAAATCAAAATATGCATAGAAATGAATGAAAATGAAAACACAACAACCCAGAACCTATGGGACACTGTAAAAGCAGTGCTAAGGGGAATGTTCATAGCATTACAGGCTTACCTCAAGAAACAAGAAAAAAGTCAAATAAATAACCTAACTCTACACCTAAAGCAACTAGAGAAGGAAGAAATGAAGAACCCCAGGGTTAGTAGAAGGGAAGAAATCTGACCTGGGTTTTGAGAAAACTTATGTTATATTGGTTAACCCCAAGAGGAAGGGGAAAGAGTGCTTGGGAGTGCAGAGTGATGAAGCTGGGAAAGGAGAGGCAGAAGGAAAAGTGAAAAGGAGGCTACCAGGATGTCCCCAGAGGATTTGCTGTATGTAAAACATCTGGGATATTTCCAATATCCCTTTGAAGAAGGAAGTAGAGTCCCAATAATGACAGATTAAATTTCCCTCCACAGAGTAAAAAGTGATCTACTAAAATATTCATATTTAATTAAAGTATAGATTAATGTAAAAGTTACTATATCATGTAGAGGAGGAAAAATAATATTCCCTCTTCCCTTTTGAGTTCTTAGCTAGGACCTCTGAAATAAAAAACAGATTAACAAGAGAAAACAGAGGTTTATTAATATAAATACCTTATGTATACATAGGAAATACCCAAGGGGAAAAAACCAAACTCTCAGAGGTTGTTTAAAATTCAGGCTGAATGCCCATCTTAACAGGAAAAGGTAAGGGGGTTGTATGACAATTTGTGGAAAACAAATGACTTTTAGGAAATATCAATGGACCCTTAGAAGAAAAATTGAAAGAGAAGATAGTTTGTGAGAAGGTTTGTTGGTGTGGTGTGAACTTATGGTCTCTTCTGTGATAAGAATCAATCTTCCCTGGTTAATCCAACTTCTGAGAAGGAAATTTATGAAAACTGAGTTCCTTTCAGATCCATGTTTAAAAGGAGTTCACAGACATCTCCTTCCTGCATTTGCTGTTTTTCAAGGGCTACAGCTCAAACTAGTCAATATACCACAGTGGCATGTTTGTGATGACACACAGACAGCGTATTAAAAAGCAGAGACAACACTTTGCTGACAAACGTTTGTATACTCAAAGCTATGGTTTTCCAGTAGTCACGTACAGATGTGAGATTTGGACCATAAAGAAGGGTGAGTGCCAAAGAAGTGATGCTTTCAAACTGTGGTGCTGGAGAAAACTCTTTGAGAGTCCCTTAGACAACAAGGAGATCAAACCAGTCAATCCTAAAGGAAATCAACCCTGAAAATTCGTTGGAAGGACTGAAGCTGAAGCTGAAACTCCAGTCCTTTGGCCACCTGATGCAAAGAGCTGGCGCATTGGAAAAGACCCTGATGCTGGGAAGGATTGAAGGCAGGAGAAGTGTACAATAGAGGATAAGACAGTTGGATGGCATCACCAACTCAATGGACAGGAGTTTGAGTAAGCTCCGGGAGATGGTGAAGGACAGGGAAACCTGGTGTGCTTCCATCCATGGGGTCGCAAAGAGTTGGACACAACTGGGCAATTGAACAACAACATCCTGAACTCCTACAATCATTTTTTGGGGTAGCATATTCTGCTATACTTCCACACATGAGTTTGAGACTGCAGTTTTTTATCAGTTCATCCTCCCTGGCCCCCGTGGTTCTCTTTTATTTCTACAATTCAGTTTTTCAGTTCAGTCACTCAGTTGTGTCCAACTCTTTGTGGCCCCATGGACTGCAGCATGCCAGGCCTCCCTGTCCATCACCAACTCACAGAGTTTACTCAAACTCATGTCCATTGAGTCGGCGATGCCATCCAACCGTCTCATCCTCTGTCGTCCCCTTCTCCTCCTGCCTTCAATCTTCCCCAACATCATGGTCTTTTCAAATGAGTCAGTTCTTCACATCAGGTGGCCAAAGGATTGGAGCTTCAGCTTTAGCATCAGTCCTTCCAATGAATATTCAGGACTGATCTCTTTTAGGATGGGCTGATTGGATCTCCTTGCAGTCCAGGGACTCTCAAGAGTCTTCTGCAACATCACAGTTCAAAAGCATCAATTCTTTGATGCTCAACTTTCTTTATGGTCCAACTCTCACATCCATACATGACTACTGGAAAAACCATAGCTTTGACTAGACAGACTTTGTTGGCAAAGTAATGTCTCTGCTTTTTAATATGCTATCTAGATTGGTCATATTTTATTTCTACAGATCACTTCTAATAGTTGGACGTGAACAGACCACCAGTCAGCATCTTTGTCTTCAATCTCATACTCATTTTTACTTGTTGAACATTTAGCATAAGAGTTTCATAGTTGGATCTATACCCTTGGATTCTTACAGGAATAGTGTGCCACACTGAATTTAATTTGATTAATAATACCACGAGCTCTCACTGAAATATACCATATGTCAGGCAGTGGCCCAGTCTTAGTGAATAAGCACTGAAGAGTAAAGATAAAGTTCACAGTTTAAGAATTAGTTTTTGAGAGAAGAGAATTTCCCTATATTCCAAAATCATGAATTTTGATGGAAAGAACTCAATCAACTTCTGAAAAAAAAATTCAACAGACATTTTCTTAGCTTTATTCATGGGCAATCTCAGAGGAGGATAAAATCAAATTCTCTGCTTTTCAAGAAACATATGTTGTGGGTAAGATGTCATACACAGAAATTAGTAGACAGCTCTGAATTGGTACAACAGCTTAACCTGACAACATTTCTTCTTTCAGTTTCCAAGAAAAAAGAAATATAAGTTCATTCTGTTCTCTCTTTTCACTTTACAGCTGGCTCTGAAGTGGATCTTGCATTCACCACTCCCCCAAGACTTGTTTTCTCACAACCCCTTTATGTTTTTAGGTGCTTAAGGGAATATTCCCTGGAGAAGACAATGGTACTCTACTCCTATATTCTTGCCAAGATAATCCCAAGGACAGAGGAGTCTGGAGGGCTACAGTGGTCACAAAGAGTAAGACATGACATAATGACTAAACAACAATGTGAATATTATAAAGATTGTATAATGGAAAACCATTGCATCATCAGGTACAGAGAATATGCTTAATACTTTTTAAAAATGAATGAAGGAACTTTTTTTTTTTAAAAAAGACAGATTTATAAAATATAAGATATAGGTTGATAGATTAGACCTCCAAGTGAGTTCTTTTAAAGTGGCTATATTAAACACTCATTTTTAAGACAATATTTTGATGGATGGTCTTTAACCTTAGCAAAAGACTTTAGAAGAAGAAGTGTGAAAGCAAGACACTTTATCTCTCCTTTTGTATGTATCTATATCTGCCTCCTTAGTTAAAAGAGTATAATTCTTCTACCAAAAATGACACAGACTTCACCCTCAGACTCACTTCCTGGATATTAGAACTTGGCAAATTATCCAACATTCTTACAGTATAAGGAATAAGTGAAATAGTAAAAAAAAAAAAAAAAAAAAAAATACAAAATTTGAGATACTCTGGATTCAAAGTTTTATCTTTCCAACTTAATAAAATTAAGACATTCTTCTTACTCTATCATATTATTTTAATGATAAGATTCATGGGGTAAAACGTATTTTCTTTTCACTGTACAATTACTTGTACAAAAGTAATTTTGTGTCTTTTATCCCTATTTCTTGGACACTTGAGGGTAATGTTTTTGTTCTGGATTTTTTTTTTTTAAGGATGTGTTACTTATTAACTTGTGTGTCTTGGTACATTGGCTCTCTACATGCATTGCTTCCTATATATATATATCTCAGTAATCTCAGTAAATACAAGTGATTTAATTATTTAGCCCCAGTCTCTATCTTTGATCTTAATTCTGAAATATTTTGCTCATGGTTTTTAATACCTAAAAGGATATACAATAAAAGCCCCAAGCTTGGGAATAAACATAAAGAGATAATGAAGGTAGAATAATAGATAGCCCACAACCTTAGAGGAATAATTTCCATTTACAGTTTCCTACACTAGTTTCCACATGACCTTCTAACACTGACTCTTTCTTCCTTGATTGTTTTGTTAACCACCTAGATTGACGATTTAGGACTTTTTAAAATCCACCCATTAGGCAATAAAGTATATCCTAGAAATGAGGGCCAATAGTAAACTTTCGACTAAAATGTTAATTCATTAAGTGTCAAACTCTGTTTTCAGACTAGAAACTAGTAGAAAATGCTTTTGACAGTGAGGTACTACCTCAAAATTCAAGTTTTCTGGATTACCTCCAGAGTTAGGAAATAACTTTTCTCCAGTCCTTGCTAAGTCACTTCAGTCGTGTCCAACTCTGTGTGACCCCATAGATGGCAGCCCACCAGGCTTCTCCATCCCTGGGATTCTCCAGGCAAGAACACTGGAGTGGGTTGCCATTTCCTTCTCCAATGCATGAAAGTGAAACGTGAAAGTGAAGTTACTCAGTTGTGTCTGACTCTTTGCGACCCCATGGACTGCAGCCCACCAGGCTCCTCCATCCATGGGATTTTTCAGGCAAGAGTACTTGAGTGGGGTGCCATTGCCTTCTCCAGTCCTTAGTGTATTTCATAGCCCAAAGCAAGGAGAAATGTGAATTTGGGGATTTAGATCCTGGACAAACTAATTCGTTTAGCTCACACACAAAAGAGGATAGTCCACTTACTCTACTCTAAGATTATTATAGGATATTGTTCACATTCCCAAAGATCTTAGTGAACAAGAAAGTGTTTACCTAAGTCTAAAGGGCAGAGTTTCATAGGGGACAGTGCCCTAAGCAGAGCCCCTAGTGTTTGAAATAGAGAGCAGGAGCAGCATTTTGTTTAGATGTCTGTCAGTGACTGGTGATTTACGGTCAGAATACAGGAGAGTGGGCAGAACTAAAAGTAGCTCACAAATTCCCCATAGGGTGGAGTCTGAGCAGAAGTGCTTTGACTTTCTTACTCAGAAGTCTAGCCTATATTTGTAAGCTATTCTTGAGAGGTTTCGTTTTGCTGGAGAGACACACTGGGAGCTGTGGACCCCACTGGAATCCTAACTGGTAAGTTCTGTGACATTGATATACTCTACACAAATTTACATTCAGTGATTTTTCTAAAGGGATATCTCTTTGCTAGAATTCTTGTCATAATGCTTTAGCAGTTTCTTCTGCTCGATTCTTCTCTCTTTTTTTCCCTCCAAATTATTTTCATAAAAATGGTGCAACACTCTAACCTGTGGGTTAAATGAAGACATTACAAAATATATATAGTATAAAAGTATCAAAGTCAATAGTACCCTGTGATTCACCTACTATAAGATAGTTATAGTTAATCTTAATGTGGTATGGATACTCGCTCAGTCGTGTCTGACTGTTTTGCAACTCTGTGGACTGTAGCCTGCCAGGCTCCTCTGTCCAGGGAATTCTCTGGGCAAGAATACTGGAGTGGATTGCCATTTCTTGAGTTTAAATGGTAAGATTAGATGAAAATTCAAATCCTGAAGTAAGCTTTTAAGATCCTGTGTTTTCTGGGGATTCTAGTTGTCTCATGTTGCTATTAGTTATACTCAATTTTATTTAGAGAAGTGAAAATGTCTATTTCTTGAATAAGGTTTCTTCCCCTTTCACTTTGTGAAATGTTTGCTTAAGAATGGAAAGTTGAAATATTTTTTTCTATATAGTTAAAAGAGTTTACTTATTTCTTTCCTGTTTTTATTTTGAGAAGGGAGAGGTATTTTTTAGGTAGTAATATTGGACCAAACGCCTTGAATTTATTAATGTGAAACTCAGCATGTAATTCATATAAGCTTAGATAAAGTGTGCAGCTGTGTCAGTGATGTCTCTTCATTCCTCAAACAATGATACATTTAAAGAACATTGTTCTCTGCAAATAGACAATACTCTCTTTCTCAAGCTACACACTTTCTTTATAATTTGCTTTGCCAGGTTCTAAACTTCGAACTCATGTGAATAATTTGCTCATTTCAGGCATGAAATCTGAAACTGTGTAAAGATTAACCACTGGGTGAGGTGAAAGTCCCTCAGTCATGTCTGACTCTTTGTGACCCCATGGACTATACAGTTCATGGGATTCTCCAAGCCAGTATACTGGAGTGGGTAGCCTTTCCCTCTCCAGGGGATCTTCCCAACCCAGGGATCAACTGTCACTTACTTAACTAGTTAATTTACTTACTAGTTAATTTATTTAACTATTTAATCTGAGAACCTGTGGGTAACTAGGAGATCTTTCAATTCCGTGATTCCACAAAAATGTTTTTATAACTATAGAAGTTTCTTCTTCAAAATTTTAGCTGTCTAAATAAAATTGAAAACATAATTTACAAAATTTCCATTGAGGGTAAATGGCAATCTTCACCACAAGGTGTTAATATAAAAAAAAATTATGAGACTTTTATCTTTTTATTAAGAAATTTACTTATTTGATCCTAACTATCATCTTTTTGAAGTAGAATTAAAGACAGTTTTATATAAATTGCAGCATGGAAATTTTAGGTGACTTGCCTAAGACCATCTGTGTATATAACCACTTTTTAAATAAAATTAGCACTAAATATATAAAATATAAAATTTGGAAGTTTTAAATTTGGCTTGAATTGCTTTATTTCAATATCAGAGCATGTCAATTTACCTGCAAATGGTAAACCTAAATAAGGCATAACAATATGGTTTGTGAAGTACTAGCTGACTTAGTGGCAAGGTGAGTGCAGAATTTAGCAGGAATCATTCATGACAAGTTAATAATTGCTTTCTTAGAGTGAGGGTACTGTGTATTATATTTACTCCTGTTGGAGGCTGTTGGCAGGGTGACACCCATGGTGCTCTTCTGGAAAGAGTATTTCACCATCAAGTGTCTTACTACCAGGGCAGGTGAGGTTTTGACACTCAGGCTGTGACAGATACAGAAGCAGGCCTGGACTTCAACCTTGCCCTCACTAGGACTGAAAGGATTGATTAAAAAGAGTAGATGGATTTACAGCCTGTGGGGCTTTGCAGAGTGAGTACAGGGGTTAAAAAAAAGAAAGAAAGAAAGGGAATGAGCCAAAGAAACACTGCAAAAAGAATAAAAAAATTAGATGGAAGAAATGAAAGGTTCAAGTCTTGTGTCAGGAATTCTTCTCTGCATATTCCACCCACATGCCCTGTCAATGACAAGTACAGCTTGACTCAGCTCCTCAGGCAAAGTGCAGTCCCAAATTGTGAGCTCTGTTATCCTTCTCTTTCATTTTTGTTTCTACTCTATTGATTCCAGAGATTGGTCTCAAAAGAGGGGAAAATGACTCTAGTCCCTCAGAACTAGTACAGGGATTAAACAAGAAACAAATATAAAGAGGCCCATGAGTTAATATGAATATCTTTTTTGTTAAACAAAAAAAGTCAAATTTTACAGGGGATATGACAAGAGAAAATGAATATATGTTTGTTTAGGTAACCTATTATTAGAGTTAGCCCTGATGAACTCACAAAGTGCTGACTCTCCAAAGGAAATCACAAATATAAGGCAAGCTCTCTTGATTCGGAGTCCCACTAAAAAAAAAATCTTTTTAAAATCACTTCCCCTGTGGTTGAAATGAGAAGGGTATTCCTAAAGTAACAGTCATTAATACTGTCAAATAATTCACCAAACTATTTTGTGTGTCTTATTCAATTGCCAGGTTAAGGGAATACTCTATCTTAAAGGCACTGCTCAGGAATGGGATGGCTGCAAAGATAAATTACACGAGATTCAGTCCCCCGACTAAAATATAGTTCAGTACGATGGACCAGCAATTCAATCAAGCTATCGTTAAGTAGCGAGCTTATAGTAAAGACACACTCGGTAGACAGAAAATCAGCTCATGGGATTCTTGGAACAGCCAAGAAGGCAGCTCCCCAGGCCTTGCAAATAGTATGTTGCGCAGGAAGATTCAATGACTTCCTGATTGGCTTGTCTTGTCACCTTCTCAGGACCCATAGCTATTTTATCTCTTGTCATCCATGTAACTAAGTGATTCTTACTTGCCTTTGAAGTCACTTCATGTTTTAACAATCAGTGGTTCAGTTCGACTCTGAAAAAATGAGTCACTCATTACAATACTCCTTCCAAACCCTACCATTTTATTGCTTCTCTCTCTTAAATTTGTGCTTGTTTCTAACTGAATGAATAGCTATATCTCACAGCTCAGATTCCTGAAAGAATTGGATTATATGCTCAGCTAAACACCATCAGGACTGTTGGGCTAGAGCTTTTATGAGCAAGTCACTCACAGACCATTGATAAAATAGTGCATTGTCTTTACTGCACCAAGTGTCCAGCAAAAGTCTGATCTACTGTGACTAGGCAATTGATAACGTCAAGCAGTAGTGCTATTTAAAAGGCAGGTTCCTTCATCAGAAAAGTATAGCTAGAAATGCATATAAAATCAAGTTGTAGGCATGGCATGCATGTTTTTCCCATATATACATATGTATCCAAATAACTACAGTAACTAGCAGAATATATTATTATAAGAGGTGTGCTCACAAGTGTTACAGGTATTCAGAGGGGAAAAAAACTACTTTTAGCTCAGATAACATGACGGAACTCACGAAAAACAATGACATCTGAGCTAGGGCTAGAAGAGTGACCAGGATTTGAATATGTAAAAGGAAAAGTAGAATATTTTAGGCAAAGGGAATGATAAAAATCATAGAGATAGAAAGTTTCATGACGATACAAATAATTTAATATGGTATCCATCCATCCATCCTACCATCATGTGCTCAGTCATGTCTTACTCTTTGCAATGTTATGGACTGTAACCCTCTAGGCTCCTCTGTCCACGGGATTTTTCCAGGCAAGAATACTGAGTGGATTGGGATCTTCCTGATCCATGGATTGAACACACAACTTCTGCATCCTCTGCATTGCAGGTGGATTCTTTACACTTTGAACCATCGAGGAAGCCCTAAAGTGTGTGTGTGCGTATGCTCAGTTGTGTCCAACTCCTTGCAACCCCATGGACTTTAACCCACCAGGCTCCTCTGTTCTTGGAATTTTCCAGGCTAGAATATTGGAATGGGTTGCTATGCACTCCTGCAGGTGATCTTCCTGACCCAGGGATTGAACCTGTGTTTCTTGCTTGCATCTCCTGCATTAGCAGGCAGATTTTTTACCACTGTGCCACCTGGGAAGCCCCAATTTAGTAAGGTCAGGTGTTAAAAGAACAAAAACCTTTAATAAAAAAATCAATTAACATTCTTATAAAAGCATGGATCAGAGCAGTTGAAAACTACTATGAGCACCAAAGCTAAAAAACACACACACTTAAAGCTCAGTATTCTTACTTTGAATATAAAGGATGGCTCATCAGGGGAGACCACTGGCAACTAAGAAAGGAAGAGTTCAAATAAATAAGCAGGAGAATTTAAGTACAGAGCACAAGAGGTATGTCTACTTAGCTGGCATTGTAAAACATTCAGATATGCAACTCTTAATTGCCTAACACTGTGTTGGTTGGGGTGGCAGGAGAGACAGTGAGGAATAGGAGAAAGGTGACTGACCTGCAATCTCTGTTAGTTTCCATTGGACCATAAGAGTTCTAAACTTTATGTACTGTCTATGAGTTGATAAGTACCAAACTTATATCTCATGATTCAATTTTCTCATGAGCTACAGGCTCAAACATCCAATACTTGACATTACTACCTGGGATTCTTAATAATCATCTCAACATGATTAGGACATCTTAACATGTCCTAAACATAACTCTGATTTTCCTCCTGAATTTGTTTCTTTCCTAGGTATTTCTTATTTCATCACTTTGAATATATTCACTCAGATCCCAAAGCTAAAGGTCGCTCCCTTTCCTGTCCTCACCAGAGATAATTCCTTTACTTTTCTCTCCAAAATATACCATAAATCCACACACTTCTTTTCCCCTCACCACATTTAGTTTGCTATCATTTTCCCCCTGAACTACTAAAATAATCTCTTTTTCACTCTTATCAAAAGCAAAAAAATGATTTTTATTTAAAGTTATATCACTCTGCTATTCAAGATGCTCCAATGGTTTCCCACTAAACATAGAAAAACAGCCAAACTCCTTCCTGGCCTTCAGAGTCATCATGATAAACTATCACCTCCTCCTCTCTTATAGTCTTCCCTTCTCTCTACTTCCATGAGTTGAACAACCCAAACCTGTCTATACTTCAGGACCTTTGCACATTTCATCACCTTCCTCCAGGTCTAGGTCTTCTTCACATGTCTGACAGGATTCAGAAACTCTTCTGTGTCCTTATCTAGAAGAGATGCACTTGACCCACCCCCTAGGTAGCAATTCCATGCCCCAGTGACTCTATCCCACTCTCTGCTATCTCTACTCATAGCTTTTGAAACTATCTAAAGTTATATTAATTTATTTATTTTTCCCCTCTTGCACTAAAAATTGAACTCAACAAAAGTCACTATTTATATATTTTGTTAGATGCTGCTGTTCTATAGCACTTGGAGCTATAGTACAGGTGCTCAATAAATATCTGTTGAAAGAGTAAAAAAATGGAACACTGTATATACATGGGATCAACAATAGTATAAGTATTAAATAAAATTAGCTTGAGAAAATTTCTTGACACCCACCAGTCTCTAACCGCAGAGAGTGTTCTAGCAGGTTCCTAGATGTGTGTGTTAAATTAGATGCCAACCCCTTAGGCTGGAGTTTAAATGTAAGCAGATGAGCCTCCTTGGCTAAGTCAAAGCACAACTGCCTGCCTTTGAGCCAGACCCTGGGACAGGTAAGATTGAGCACCCAACCTCATTAAAACCCATTACTCAGGCTCCTACTCTTTTGTGTCTTGGGACTTCAGCCCTATTGGTTTTCATACTTTTATGTTTTGGGGGCTTATCTCCTAAATACATGTCTTAAAATTTGAAGTATCTGATGTGGGAGCAAAACCCTTTGTGCCTCAGGGAGAAGGTCCAGGCTTTGATTGCCTTCAGAAGGTGGGTCAGCACACAGGCAAGAGGAGGTGTTAAGGTCAGACTGTATCCTAGCCTCTTCTACTCACCTCAGTGTGGTTTTCTCTTTGTTTTTCCAACGTGTAGTTGATGTTCAGCCAGCCTTTACATTTTTTGTTCAGAGGACATTGCTGCATATGTGGCTCTAGACTGTGTCTATGGGGGTGGGTGAGTTCAGCATATAGCTTCACTGCCATCTTGAATTGGAAGGCTGTACAATTCATGCTCAGTTAAAAAAAAAAAAAAAAACTGAAAATTTGGGAAATATAAATATTTTTTTAAAAAAGAAATAGAAATCTCCATTGCCATTTATCCCTTTCAGAAATGTAAGTTTTCTTTCCAAAAATGTAGGAAGTGTTAGATGATGATTAAATGAAGCAGGATGTGGTTTCAAGTAACACCAGAGGTCCCTGCTTTGTTCAAGGATGGTCTATATGATTGTGAAAGAGGAGAAGTGTTTTATTATCAGCAGTTAGTAGATTTCTTTTGTCTTCATATGGGGAAAAAAAAAATCACTAACATTATTTAAAGTATTTAAATATTTTTCACTGATATTGTTTTTTTTTTTTATTCACAGTAAATAATTTGCTAGGGTTCTATTGTATATATGTCTCTATTTTTAAAACTATGATCCAAGAATTATTGAGGATGGGAGAGTTGAGGAGAGCTAGAGAAAAGGAAGATGAGTTTAGCGGAGCAATGCTCTTCTACACTTTTCACAAAAGCCCCTTTACTCTCACCTCCTCGTAAGTAAGACATCTAAAGAAAAGATACCGACATTATGTATGTTTGAAAATCATTAATTGGGACCATTTCTCGGAAAATAAAAATGTAAAGAGCTAACATTTATTGAAAGCTGACCTTGTCTTGAGCATCATTACCTAATTCAGCTGTTCCAAATCCCTAAGTTACTATTATTTTCATTACATAAGAAAAACTCAGGCATGGGTTTGAATTCCAGTTGTTAATTATATCATTTGTGAGGTTGGGAAGACTAGAAACTTAGTTAAAACAAAAGGTGTTTTACCTAAAAGGCTAATTTTCTACTGAAGAAAAATGATGGTTGCTTGATTATTTTTAAATTTTTTCAAATGTATTTTTAGAGGAGAACTTGTAATGGAGCCTTCACCTCTTGAGTTACCAACTGATACATTGAGACGCATCGCATCTGAACTTAGATGTCACCCAACAGATGAGAGAGTTGCTCTCCGCCTCGATGAGGAAGACAAGCTGAGGCACTTCAGGGAGTGTTTTTATATTCCCAAAATGCAGGATCTGCCTCCAAGTAAGAACACTGGAAAGGGTTTTACTTTCCTTAATCAATTTATTATTATATTTTCTACTGAATGTGTTTATCACAAATCTTTGAAAATCATTGTTCTGTTATATAATAGAGTCATTGCAATCATGTCTGCAAACAGCAGGTTCCTGATGGCATTAAATCAACCTGTCAGCCTAACTTAGTCACAGATCCTGTATGTTTCCTCTCTGCTGCTGAAAAGAAAAATACTTACAGTGTTCTTTTATTGTCATCTAGTTCTCGGAACAACAGAATGCCTGATTGAAAATTATAGCAGATGCATTTACTTGTTCTCTTACTCACTTAGAGCTCAAAACAATTCCTTTTCAATACAGTATTAGAATATCTCTTATTTTCTGGTACCTAGTTCATGACAGCACATTAGTCTAAGAGGGGATATTATTCTGGAACTTGGATATATTAGGATGGATATTACATAGATATCAAACTCTGTGTGCTGTGGCATGTATAAGACTTAATAAATAAATAAAATCAATGCCTAAGAAATGCATATTGCTTTTAAAAAAAAACTTAATACTGAATCTGTTCTTGTTTTGGAAGATGTTCTGTTTAAAAAAGAAACTGACTCTTATTTTGGAGGATGTTCTGTTTTAAAAAAAATAGGTAACAGGTTAAAAAGATGAAGCAATATTTTGTATTTGGCTTTGCTTCATTTTATGTCAATGAAAAAGGCTACAAGTTTGAATGGAACTGATCTACCAAAATGGATTTCACATACTTTGTAATTCAGTCTCATTTCCTTTTTTCTTCAAATTAAGTGTGGCAGGTAAAATTCTGGATACTCGCAACCCAAGAGCATTACCTAATATGATTTTAAAATGAGATTAGGTCACATAACTTTCCTATTTGGTTTATATTTCATTATGCAACATGGGATGGCACCTTGTAGAATTATGGAAGGATACAATAAGAGGAGGGCTTTCCAGCTGGCTCAGTGGTAAAGAATCTGCCTGCCCTGCAGGAGACACCAGTGATGTGTCTCAATCGCTGGGTCGGGAAGATCCCCTGGAGAAAGAAATGGCAACCCACTCCAGTACTCTTGCCTGAGAAATCCCATGGACAGAAGAGTCCTGGTGGGCTACAGTCCATGGGGTTACAAGAGTTGGACAAGACTGAGCACACACACACACACACACACACACACACACACAATAAGAGGAAGGCTTATATCCAGTTTAAAGTTCCTTACAATCAACTGAGGAAGACATTGATGAGACCAGATAAAAAGGGGTTGTAAGTGAAGTGATCTGAGATCACAGGAAAAAAAAAAAATCTTCTATGTCTTTCTGGAATCTAGAATGCAAGCACATTTAGCTTTGAAACTTAAGGGATAAAAAGGAATATTAATATGTAAAAATGATTAAGTCTAGGAATATTCTATCATGATGGAAAGGCAAGGGCATGGTAGCATACAGAACATAGTGTGGAAGTCTTTGAATATTCTGAGGACCCACTTAAGACACGTTACGTGGGGTGACCCTGTTGTCCCAATGCACTCTCCAGCCTCTGGATTACCTAGGGCTTTAATGAGCCCCTAGATGAGGGATGCTTCCCTGTTGGCTCAGAGGGAAAACGTCTGCCTGCAATGCAGGAGACCCAGGTTCCACCCCTGGGTCAGGAAGATCCCCTGGAGAAGGAAATGGCAACCTACTCCAGTATTCTTGCCTAGAGAATCCCATGGACGGAGGAGCCTGGTAGGCTACAGTCCATGGGGTCCCAAAGAGTCGGACATAACTGAACAACCTCACTTTCACTTTATTTCACTTAGATGAGGGATGACAGCAGAACCCCGGAGTACCACAGAGTTTATGATTGCCCTCCACACACAACAGAACTACAAATTGGGAATCAAGGCTCTAGAACTTTATGCTATTTATTGCAAGTTCTAATTTTCTTGTGATTAAAAAAATATTTTGTTCCTTTTCATGAATGATAAGAAAAACAGACACCACAAAGTAGGCAAGCAACAAAGCCTTTCCAGTGAGGGTAGATAATGGTATCAGAGACAAGGAAGAATGAGAAAAGAAAATGGCAAGTGGTACATGGTAGCTGTAGCCTGGACCTAGATTTCTTGGGAAATAATGCTAAATAATGGCTACATCTAGACACAATGGCTATTTCCTCAACATTGGAGGTGATACAATAGGAGTTTTGATTTCCTTGTCTGTCTTTCTTTTCTTAAGATGTCTTTCTTCAATGTAATACCATTAGGGATTTGGGTTTTCAGGGACAAAAGTCTTTTGAAATGAATGCATAGACAGAAAGTTAAAATGCTATTTTGAATTCATCATTTTTTTCTGTTACTGAACTTAAGCCTCATTAATGAACATAACTCTCATCCCCATGCTGAGTCACTTACTTTCAACAAATATTTATTAGTTACCTTGGCACAGTCCCCTCATGCCTTGAAACATATTCACAGTGTTTATCCTGGGAGGCACTGTGATCTGATTTTAATATAGATCAACATAGGGCTCTTTTAATAAGCTTTGAGATAATTTAATCAGAACCCAGATAAATATAGCAATGCACATGTAACCACTTCATTATACTTAAAAGCTGACTCAAGTATCCTGATTATGGGTATCACATTTTTATAAAAAGAAAAATAACTTAAAAACTACAAACTTGGTTAAATTATTGTTGATTCTTTATATATATATATATATATATATATATATATATATATATATATATATATATATGAAAGAAGATGAATTGATTCGGTAAAAATTCAATTTAAACAATTAATTTGTTAAAAAGTATAGTTTTGAATGATACAAACTTTTACTTCAGTAACCCCAAGAGTTTTTTTCTAAATTAGTTACTGTCAAAGTGTGATCTTCTGACCATGATGTGAAGATCACCAGGGAACTAACCAGCACTTGCCAGTTCTTGGTTACCACCCCACAATTACTAAATCAGAGACTCAAGGGAATCCAATCATCTGTACTAGCTCACTTTGGGTTGTGTCACAGAGAGTTAGATTAATTAACTTCTGCTCTCATTTTTCTCACTCTAGGAGTTCCTTACTCTGAAGTTCCATCCTTTCAACAAATATTTATTAAGTACTTACTCTGTTTGAGACACTATTCTCAAAACAGTTTATCAGCAGACTAACTAGCAACATCATCACATTCCTGAATGTTTTATTCTAGTGTGAGGAGACCTAATAAACAAAATTACAAACAATGTAAGGTGTACTCTGTCAGGTAGTGCTCTAAGAGTTATAAGGGCTGCGGGGGTGGGAGGAGTTTCATTTTACTCGGGGCGCTCCGGGAAGGAAACACTGATGAGATGGTATTTGAACAGAGGTTAAGAATTAAGTGAGGAAGTGAAACTCAAGAATATGGAGATGAAGATAAGCCTGATGTCTCCTTCAATTTGGCACTGCCAACCATCTTTAGTAAGTTAAATTTAAGCTATCTAAATAAGATCTACTCTTATTCTGACTTTGTCATATTTAGCACTGGTTACATAAAACTGACATAGAAAACTGTCATGCTTGAGTTTGTATCCAGGGCTTTCACATAACATACTGCAGCCTCTTCAGTTCAGCTATTGGTAGCCTCAGAACAGTGATGAGTAGGAGGTAACAGTAAACAAAATGAGGGAAAGTATGCTTTCAACATAAACTGGAATGTTTTATTTAAGGACAGTTAACACTGTGTTAAACAAAGGCTTTATCCAGTTATAAAAGACATATAGTTAGGACTATGTGATTTTTTTTTTCATTAATTTTTATTAGTTGGAGGCTAATTACTTTACAATATTGTAGTGGTTTTTGCCATACATTGACATGAATCAGCCATGGATTAACATGTGTTCCCCATCCCAATTCCCCCTCCTGCCTCCCTCCCCATCCCATCCCTCTGGGTCATCTCAGTGCACCAGCCGTGAGCACTTGTCTCATGCATCCAGCCTTGGCTGGTGATCTGTTTCACCCTTGAGAGTATATTTGTTTCAATGCTATTCTCTCAGAACATCCCACCCTCGCCTTCTCCCACAGAGTCCAAAAGTCTGTTCTGTACATCTGTGTCTCTTTTTCTGTCTTGCATATAGGGTTATCGTTACCATCTTTCTAAATTCCATATATATGCATTAGTATACTGTATTGGTCTTTATCTTTCTGGCTTACTTCACTCTGTATAATGGGCTCCAGTTTCATCCATCTCATTAGAACTGATTCAAATGAATTCTTTTTAATGGCTGAGTAATATTCCATGGTGTATATGTACCACAGCTTCCTTATCCATTCACCTGCTGATGGGCATCTAGGTTGCTTCCATGTCCTGGCTATTATAAACAGTGCTGTGATCAACATTGGGGTACACAGGTTTCTTTCAGATCTGGTTTCCTCGGTGTGTATGCCCAGGAGTGGGATTGCTGGGTCATATGGCAGTTCTATTTCCAGTTTTTTAATCTCCACACTATTCTCCATAGCGGCTGTACTAGTTTGCATTCCCACCAACAGTGTAAGAGGGTTCCCTTTTCTCCACACCCTCTCCAGCATTTATTGCTTGTAGACTTTTGGATAGCAGCCATTCTGATTGGCGTGTAATGGTACCTCATTGAGGTTTGGATTTGCATTTCTCTGATAATGAGTGATGTTGAGCATCTTTTCATGTGTTTCTTAGCCATCTGTATGTCTTCTTTGGAGAAATGTCTGTTTAGTTCTTTGGCCCATTTTTTGATTGGGTCATTTATTTTTCTGGAATTGAGCTACAGGAGTTGCTTGTGTATTTTTGAGATTAATCCTTTGTCTGTTGCTTCGTTTGCTATTATTTTCTCCCATTCTGAAGGCTGTCTTTTCACCTTGCTTATAGTTTCCTTTGTTGTGCAAAAGCTTTTAAGTTTCATTAGGTCCCATTGTTTATTTTTGCTTTTATTTCCAATATTCTGGGAGGTGGGTCATAGAGGATCCTGCTGTGATTCATGTCGGAGAGTGTTTTGCCTATGTTCTCCTCTAGGAGTTTTATAGTTTCTGCTCTTACATTTAGATCTTTAATTTATTTTGAGTTTATTTTTGTGTATGGTGTTAGAAAGTGTTCTAGTTTCATTCTTTTACAAATGGTTGACCAGTTTTCCCAGCACCACTTGTTAAAGAGATTGTCTTTTTTCCATTGTATATCCTTGCCTCCTTTGTTGAAGATAAGGTGTCCATAAGTACGTGGATTTATCTCTGGGCTTTCTATTCTGTTCCATTGATCTAAATTTCTGTCTTTGTGCCAGTACCATACTGTCTTGATGACTGTGGCTTTGTAGTAGAGCCTGAAGTCAGGCAGGTTGATTCCTCCAGTTCCATTCTTCTTTCTCAAGATTGCTTTGGCTAGGAAATAGTCACACAGATCCAAGAAACCCAGAGAGTCCCAAACAGGATAAACCCAAGGCAAAACACCCCAAGACACATATTAATCAAATTAACAAAGATCAAATGCAAAGAACAAATATTAAAAGCAGCAAGGGAGAAACAACAAATAACACACAAAGGGATTCCCACAAGGATAAGAGCTGATCTATCAATAAAACTCTTCAGGCCAGAAGGGAATGGCAGGACATACTTAAAGTAATGAAAGAGAATAACCTATAATCCGGATTACTGTACCCAGGAGGGATCTCATTCAGATATGAAGGAGAATTCAAAAGCTTTCCAGACAAGCATAAGTTGAGAGAATTCAGCACCACCAAACCAGCTCTTCGACAAATGCTAAAGGATCTTCTCTAGACAGGAAACACAGAAAGGTTGTATGAACACGAACCCAAAACAACAAAGCAAATGGCAATGGGACCATTCTTATCAATGATTACCTTTAACGTAAATGGGTTGAATGCCCCAACCAAAAGACAAAGACTGACTGAATGGATACAAAAGCAAGAACCCCTGTATATGCTGTCTAGGACTATGTGATTTTAATAAGGACTTCCCTGTAGCTCAAATGGTAAAGAATTTGCCTGTGATGCAGAATTCCATGACAAGGAAGCCTGGCGGGCTACAGTTCATGGGGTCGCAAAGAGTTGGTCATGACTGAGCAACTAACACACACACATGTGATTTTAATAATGACTTAAATATCTAATATCCATAAGAAAAGCAATGGGAAAAAAAAAAGAAAAGCAATGGAGTATCTCTTAATTAAAAGCTAAATTTTGTAGACATGTTGAACTTCTAGAGGCAGTTGTATTCTGCATTTTAGGAAGGAACATAAGACTTATTCGTATCCTTCTCTTTTCTTTTGTATTAGGCTATCTGCTCCCTAGAAACAGAGACTGATTTCTCTATGTATGAGTGGGCGTCATCTAGGCAGACTCCAGTGGGAAGGCAGCCAATAAGGTCTTATTCTTCAGAGTGAAGAACATTCTGCAAGCTATATTTCAAATAATAGGTGCAGATAGGGTCAAAGAAGAAAAGTGTGTGTGTGTGCTCTCCCTTGAAGAAAACTCCCAGAAGTAGGCTTATTACGTACTTACCTACCTGCCATGAGCCCATCTATCTGCAGGGAAGACTGAGTGTAAAATATGATTTTAATGCTTGTGTTACCAAACCAGGTTCATCTGCAGCATGACAAACACTGCCATACCGAGAACTGTAGCAAGAAAAGGGTTCTTCATGAGAGAGTGAAGCAAGGACAAAGCTGAAAGTGAAAGTTAAGCCGCTCAGTCATGTCCAACTCTTTGCAACCCCATAGACTGTAGCCCACTAGGCTCCTCCATCCATGGGATTCTCCAGACAAAAATACTGGAGTGGGTTGCCATTTCCTTCTCCAGGGGATCTTCCTGACCCAGGCGTCAAACCCGGGTCTCCTGCATTGCAGGCAGACGCTTTAACCTCTAAGCCAACTCTCTTACCTGAAGGTGAAGGGTTTTAGATACTATGGGATAAAGAAGCAGGGTAGTCTGGGGCATGGGGGAGGGGTGAAGAAAGGTAATTGGAGATAAGAAAAAGTGAGGTAATGATCCTGCAGAGGCACAACTGAGCTACATTCTTTTTCATAGGACACATGTTCAGAAAATGGTGAGCTTAGCATGACCTGAGGGGGAACTTTTTGGCCCTCTGACATCAAAAGTTCACCTATCAGATGCTGGCACATGCCCAGTGATCTCAACCAGTTTTAAATGATTTGAGCTCAAACTGGCCTGAGTTGACTCCAAGTTCCTGAATGAAAACTTGGGAAACCAAGTAGCTACATGCTACTTAGAGGATATGCAAGTGTGTGTAAAAAAACAATGAAAGCCAGCTTAACTCTAAAGGCAGATTATAGCTATTATCATTAAGCAAGTTATCATTTAATGGATCTAACTGAAAACGACTCTGTTTCACTTGGAAACACAAGTTACTGTTTTTCTTTGTTCCTGATAAGAGGATTATGTCCAGGCCTTCTGGAATGTGACTATATGACAGACTGGCACATATATTATTAATAAAATGAAATACATAAAGATCATCAGTTCAATTCAGTCACTCAGTCATGTCCGACTCTTTGAGACCCCATGGACTGCAGCACGCCAGGCCTCCCTGTCCATCACCAACTCCCAGAGTTTACTCAAACTCATGTGCATTGAGTTGGTGATGCCATCCAACCATCTCATCCTCTGTCGTCCACTTTTCCTCCCACCTTCAATCTTTCCCAGCATCAGGGTCTTTTCAAATGAGTCATTTCTTCGAATCATGTGGCCAAAGGATTGGAGTTTCAGCTTCAACATCAGTCCTTCCAATGAACACCCAGGACTGATCTCCTTTCGGATGGACTGGTTGGATCTCCTTGCAGTCCAGGGATTCTCAAGAGTCTTTTCCAACACCACAGTTCAAAAGCATTGATTCTTCAGTGCTCAGCTTTCTTTATATAAAGATCATAATTCTTAAAAATTAACTTTTCATGAATAGATTATAATAACTGGTATAAAGAGTATTATACCCATATATTTATGATGTTTAAATGACTATCTCTTCCAAAGACATAATATCCAATACTGGTTATCTATCAACATATTTATAATTAGGATGCTGTTTGGCCAACTCTAATAATATTAGTTGGATGTTTTAAACACAATGAGTACTCTTTTTGTGGATAGCATTATAGTAGAAAATTTATATATGTAGAAGACATAAAATTCTATTCAAAGACTCTAAAATAGTTACAACTAAAAATTTAAAATAGCTTCATTAGAATGCCAGTAACTAATATATTAAGGGGGCATATTTCCTTTCAGGTAGCTGAACCTGGTGAAATGTAGCAGAATTTAAATCACTTCAAAAGCACCTGACCTGGGAGGGCTACTTGTTGGCTTATTTTAACTACAGTAGTAACAGTCTTGAAATACACTGAAAAAGGTGGGAGGCAGTGATAGTGAATAGGATCAAAAGACATCAGCTGAAGTGTGCATTCACTACTTGAGGCAACTAAATATAGGAAGTCTCCAGTAAGAGGCATTGCTACAGAAAAAAAGTACCAAAAAAGGAACCCATAAAGGAAAGATCTACCAATATAAAGGTACTAAAGCTAGATTAAGTTTTTCTTATCTTTATTTCCTCATTCCCTTTATGAAATTGAAAGTAGCAGCAGTGAGGAACAAGAACAAACTACAGTCAACATATTCCTCTGTTTCAAACTGTACTTCTCTGAATTAGATCAACCCTGAGCTGGTGATGGGGAAAGTTTTGAATTGGGAGTGATGTTGAAATTTTGATTTATATTAAAGAAGGAAAAATGAAATTGGTTCTTGGATTAGGTTTGAGACATATGCAATTAAGGTCCAGAGTGATGAACATTTTTGATGCATTGAAATTACTAAGAATGAATATCCAGAATCATGAACTCTGTATCAATCATATAACAATCTTTGTCAACAGATGAGACTTCCAGACAAATCAGGTGAGGCCTGTTTGTAGAAAGCTGAAACTCTTGAGTTCTTAGACTATTTGAAGTCAAGTGAACCTTCAAGGAGGATGTTATGGGTTGAATTGTATCCCTTAAAGTTTAAGCATCCTAACCCCAAATACCACAGAAAGTTACCTTATTTGGAGACAGAGTGTATAGATGTAATCAATAAGATGTAATCAATAAGAGCTCAATAAGATGGACCCTAATACAATTCAAAAGGGAATATCTGGAGGCCAATGGCAAGATATGCAAGAGAACTGTTGAGAAATTACAGAACATATGCCCAAATTGATATCTCTTACTCAAAGAAAAGTAATATGAATGCATCATTTCCAAAATACATATTTTGGCAGAATACCAAATCCTCAGCATGCTAAGAAACTGTAAACACACAGAAAATATCCTGAAGAATTAAAATGACCCGTTTATGTCAACCTTGACTTTGGAAGAAAGTATAAATGCAATGAATATTTTCAGAAAAGGAATTCTTCCCAGACCATGAACATGTAAATACTAAACAAACTTCCCAATAAACCCCAGAAGATGTCAAAGTTGTGCAATAGTTGGACTGCTGGCACTGAGAGAACAGAAAATAAATTCTCACCTGGATCTTATCCATTCTCATGATTTTATTTCAGAAGACTCTAGACTTGGAATTAAGCTATTAGGAAGCAGCAGAAAATTATCATCAATGATCAGCATGACAATCAAGAAAAATTGACATGACAATTGATAATTTAAAGATGGAAAGCAATGAGTCATGACTGAATCTGAGGTCCAGAAAATAATGGACATTCTAACCAAGGGACTTCTCTTGGCACAAATGAAGACATTCAGGAACACACAATGGATCCTGTAGCTGAGGAAAATTCAGAAGCTGATAACAATTTGGAAATGCTATGCTCAACATATGTCCTTTTCCCTTCAAGTATGGTATATGGAAAAAGTTACTGGGCTGTAACAAAGAGTTAGAAATTGAAGAGAACGTTTTCTTTGTGCAATTTTCTATTCTGGGATCTCTTTTCTATTCCATTGATATGTGTCTGTGTTTGTTCAAAACCACATTGTTTTGATTACTGTAGTTTTATAAAATAGTCTGAAGTCTGACAGGGTGACACATCCAGCTTTGATTATTTTCTCAAGATTGCTGGCAATTTGGGGCCTTTCAGAATTCCATATGAAATTTAGGGTTATTTATTCTATTTCTGTGAAAAAATTCATGGGTATGTTGATAAGCATTGGATTGAATATGAAGATTGCTTTGGGTAATATGGTCATTTTAACAACATTAATTCTTTCAGCTCAATTTCGTGGGATAACTTTCCATTTATTTGCATCATCTTCAATTTCCTTCATTAATGTTTCCAGAGTATAGGTCTTTCCCTATTTTAGCTATTTATTTTTTTGTTTTCTGGGTGTTTTATTCTTTTTGATGTGATGAGTAATTGAATACGAGTTTGGCTTAAATGGCCTTTATTATGTTGAGATATTGTCCCTCTATATCTGCCTTGATGAGAGTTTTTTTTTTTTCTAATTATGTACAGATGTTGAATTTTGTGAAAAGATTTTGCTGCATCTATTGAGATAATCATGAGATTTTTATCCTTCCTACTGTTAATGTGGTACATCACATTGATTTGTGAATGCTGAGCCATCCTTGTACTGTGGAATAAATCCAACTCGATTATAGTGTATGATCATTTTTATATAATGTTGGATTCCATTTGCTAATATTTCATTGAGGACATTTGCATCTATAGTCATCAAAGATACCGGTTTGCATTTTTTTTTTTTTTTTTTGTAGTTGCAGTTTTTGTTTTGTAGTTTTTGTAGTCTGTTTAGTTTTTATATCAGGACAGTTGTGGACTCATAGAAGGAATTTGAGAGTGTTCTTTTCAACTTTGGGGGATAGCTTGAGAAGGATAGGTATTAGTTATCCTTTATATTTTTGGCAGAATTCCCTTGTGAAGCTGTCCAGTCCTGGACTTTTGTTTGCTGGGAGGTTTTGATTTGATCTTTTTTTTTGTAATTACAAACTCATTTTTATCTAATAATGATTGGTCTATTCAAGTGGTCTATTTCTTCTTAATTAGGTTTTGGCAGGTTGTATGTTTCTAGAAATTAATACAGAACCCCATGACTGCCAAGAGCACCAAATTTCAATAACAAATATTCTTATCATTCTTCCGGCACAAAAGAAGCGAAGGCACCCACAGCTTAAAGGCCTATGGGTCTTTGATGTTGTAAAGATCTGATGGGATTGGGCTGGAGAGTGGAATGTTATCTCATCATTCTTATTACAAAAGGTATTTTCTTGATATCTATTCTACTTCTTTACCTGATGCCAATAGAATGTTCTTATGATGTCATTAGATGTGCTTTAAGACTTAAAAAAAACGCAACCAAGTAAAAGGAAAATAAAGAAAATGGGGAACCCACTTTCAGAAGACATGTGACGAAATACTTTACAATTCTTCTTTTCTTTCATAAGAACACATTTTAAAAATGATTTTCTAAATAAAAGTAACCCAATACTTCAGTTCAGTTCGGTCACTCAGTGGTGTCTGTCTCTTGGTGACCCCATGGATTGCAGTACGCTAGGCCTCCCTGTCCATCAAGAACTCTCAGAGTTTACTCAAACTCATGTGCACTGAGTCAGTGATGTCATCTAACCATCTCATCCTCTGTTTTCCCCTTCTCCTCCTGCCTTCAGTCTTTCCCATCATCAGGGTATTTTCTAATGAGTCAGATCTTCACATCAGGTGGTCAAAAGATTGGAATTTCAGCTTCAGTATTAGTCTTTCCAGTGGATATTCAGGACTGATTTCGTTTAGGATGGACTGGTTGGATCTCCTTGCTGTCCAAGGGACTCTCAAGAGTCTTCTCCAACACCACAGTTCAAAAGTATCAATTCTTCGGCACTCAGCCTTCTTTATAGTCCAACTCTCATATCCATACATGACTACTGGAAAAACCATAGCTTTGACTAGATGGACCTTTGTTGTCAAAGTGATGTCTCTGCTTTTTAATATGCTATCTATGTTGCTCACAACTTTTCTTCCAAGTAGCAAGGGTCTTTTAATTTCATGGCTTCAGTCACCATCTGCAGTGATTTAGGAGCCCAAAAAATAAAGTCTGTCACTGTTTCCATTGTTTCCCCATCTACTCACCATGAAGTGATGGGGCCGGATGCCATGATCTTAGTTTTCTGAATGTCGAATTTTAAGCCAACTTTTTCACCATCCTCTTTCACTTTTATCAAGAGGTTCTTAAGTTCTTTTTCACTTTCTACAATAAGTGTGGTGTCATCTGCATAACTGAGGTTATTGATATTTCTCCCGGCAATCTTGATTCCAGCTTGTGCTTCATCCAGCCCAGCATTTCTCATGATGTACTCTGCATATAAGTTAAATAAGCAGGGTGACAATATACAGCCTTGACATACTCCTTTCCCAATTTGGAACCAGTCTGTTCTCCATGTCCAATTCTAACTGTTGCTTCTTAACTTGCATATAGATTTCTCAGGAGGCAGGTCAAACTACCACACATTGTACTCATCTCACACACTAGCAAAGTAATGCTCAAAATTCTCCATGCCAGGATCCAATAGTAAGTGAACCATGAACTTCCAGATGTTCAAGCTGGATTCAGAAAAGGCAGAGGAACCAGAGATCAAATTGCCAGCATCCGTTGGATCATCAAAAAAGTGAGAGAGTTCCAGACAAACATCTACTTCTGCTTTATTGACTATGCCAAACCCAATACTTAATTGTCTATAAAAGCACCACCAAGAAAGAACAAGACAAAAAAGAAAAACATGGGAGCAGATATCTGGGTGGTGCCTCCTCTTCCTGGGTTGTTAATAAGGCTGACACACACAGAACATGTTTAGTCTTTAAACTACTTTTAGAATGCTCAGTTGAAATCTGAGCCATGGTGCACTGACTGAAACTTCTGAATTCTGAATAAAATCCTTCAAAATTTGTTCTCTAGATTGACATGTTAGATTAATCCAATTTAAATGTATGAACAATATTTACATCTCTTTATTGGGACAGACTTCAGTTCAGTTCAGTCACTTAGTCATGTCTGACTCTTTGCAACCCCATGGACTACAGCATGCCATGCTTCTCTGTCCATCAGCAACTCCTGGAGCTTGCTCAAACTCATGTCCGTTGAGTTGATAATGCCATCCAACCATCTTCTTCTCTGTTGCCCCCTTCTCTCCTGCCCTCAACCTTTTCAGCATCAAGGTCCTTTTTCAGAGAGTCAGCTCTTTGCATTAGGTGGCCAAAGTATTGGAGATTCAGCTTCAGCATCAGTCCTTCCAATGAATACTCAGGACAGATTTCCTTTAGGATTAACTTGTTTGATCTCCTTGCAGTCCAAGGGACTCTCAAGAGTCTTCTCCAACACTACAGTTCAAAAGTATCAATTCTTCAGTACCCAGCCATCTTTATGGTTCAGCTCTCATATCCATACATGACTACAGGAAAAACTATAGCTGTGACTATGTGGAACTTTGTTGGCAAAGTAAAGTCTCTGCTTTTTAATATTCTGTCTAGGTTTGTCAGAGCTTTTTTTCCAAGTAGCAAGCATCTTTTAATTTCATGGCAGCAGTCAACATGTGCAGTGATTTTGGAGCCCAAGAAAATAAGATTTCCATGGTTTCCTCATCTATTTGCCATGAATTGATGGGACCAGATACCATGATCTTAGCTTTCTGAATGTCTAGTTTTAAGCCAGCTTTTTCACTCTCCTCTTTCACTTTCATCAAGATCCTTTTAGTTCTTCTTCACTTTCTGCCATAAAGATAGTGTCATCTGCAAAGCTGAGGTTATTGATATTTCTCCCAGCAATCTGGATTCCAGGTTATGCTTCATTCAGTTGGGCCTTTCACATGATATACTCTGCATCTAAGCTAAATAAGCAGAATGACTATATACAGCCTTGACGTACTCTTTCCCAATTTGGACCAATCTGTTGTTCCATGTCTGGGTCTAACTGTTGCTTTATGACTGAGAAAAAGAAATGCAAAAAGGCAAAAATGGTTATCTGAGGAGGCCTTACAAATAGCTGAGAAAAGAAGAGAAGCAAAAGGGAAAGGAGAAAAGGAAAGCTATATCCATCTGAATGCAGAGTTTCAAAGAATATCAAGGAGCGATAAGAAAGCCTTTCTAAGTGATCAATGCAAAGAAATAGAAGAAAACCATAGAATGGGAAAAACTAGAGATCTCTTCAAGAAAATTAGAAATATCAAGGGAACATTTTATGCAAAGATGGGCACAATAAAGGATAGAAAATGTGTGGACCTAACAGAAGCAGAAGAAACTAAGAAAAGGTGACAAGAATACACAGAACTACACAAAAAAGATCTTAATGATCCAGATAACCACAATGTGTGATCACTCACCTAGAATCAGACATTCTGGAGTGAGAAGTTAAGTGGGCCTTAGGCAGCACCACTATGAACAAAGCTGGTGGAGGTGATGAAATTCCAGTTGAGCTATTTCAAATGCTAAATGATGATTCTGTGAAAGTGCTGCACTCAATATGCCAGCAAATTTGGAAACTTGGCAGTGGCCACAGGGCTGGAAAAGGTCAGTTTTCATTCCAATCCCTAAGAAAGGCAATGCCAAAGAATGTTCAAACTACTCCACAATTGCACTCATCTCACACTCTAGCACAGTAATGCTCAAAATTCTCCAAGCTAGGCTTCAACAGTGTCAGGGAATGTTTGACGGGAGGATTCCTACGTGCTGTCTCTCATGAGTCCTTTGTCCCTCTTCAAGCGGAACAGCACGCTGCTCCCAGGGACTGAGGTCATTGTGTGAGGCAAGCATGAGTCTCCTTTAGTAAACATTCTCCTTAGGACAAAACAGCTTAATCTCCTTCCCCTTACTTGAGATATAGATTGTCTCCTGACCTTGTGACTAACGTTACCCCTTGTTCCCTTGGTAACAGTTGCTGTACATTTGGTTTTCTGATCTCTATCATTCCCGAAAGAAGTTTCTTGTGCTGCAGCCTATATATACTCATAGAAAAATCATTAAAGCACCTTTGCTCCATCAGAGCTTAGGTCCCCGGGTCTTTTTTGTCTCTCTCTCTCTCTTTCTCTCTTTCACTTTCTTATCGTCGACTCCGCACCACAAGGTTCCGGTCCATTAAAGGACCCCAACAAACAGTACATGAACTAACTTCCTGATGTTCAAACTGGATTTAGAAAAGGCAGAGGAAGGAGAGTTCAAATTGCCAACATCTGTTGGATCGTCAAAAAAGCAGAAAAAAACATCTACTTCTGCTTCCTTGACTATGCTAAAGCCTTTGACTGTGTGGATCACAACAAACTGTGGAATATTCTTCAATAGATGGGAGTAACAAACCACCTTACCTGCCTCCTGATAAATCTGTATGCAGGTCAAGAAGCAACAGTTAGACAGGACATGGAACAACAGACTGGTTCCAATTTGGGATAGAGTCAGACTAAAGAGATGCCAATGAAAAACAGAGACAGTATCTATAAAGGCTGTTGGGTTGAATGAAATGGTAGCCTTTAAAAAGTCAGCAAAGGTTTAAGTCATCTACAGACAAGAATACAACCAAATTATTCCAGTAAATTTTAGCAAAAGTTTAATCTTCCTTTCAATAGAGTTAAGATAAAACTTAGAAGAACACAATTATAAACTTGTGCATTTCTAGAAAATACTCTAACCCTATGGTTTGATTTGCTGCTGAAATTGTATTTATTGCAACCAAGGTAGAATTAAAAATTAGTGCAGCTCTCATTTACTTGAATAAGAAGTAAATAAAAAAAAGAGCCTTTGCCTAAACATGTATGCATAAAGAGAATAAAAACATACATATTTAATATATCCACTTCAGATATATCGATAATCATTTAGATTGTTTCTATACACTGCAACACCAGTTAATGCAGAGTATCATTACTTGTCAAATTCTGGTAACCTTCTGCTATAACTAGATAGGCTGATATAATTTCTGTAAAAATTCATGTTTTAACTTTTTTCTATTGGCTATTATTGTTGGAAGTATTTGTTCATCAAGATTTCCTCGTGGAGCATAATACATATGACAGATCTAAACAGAAGCATCTAAATATTTAAATTATATTTTAAAATTTAAATGTAAAAGATTATTTTTAAGAGAACCTGTTGCTATACTTGGAAGGAATTGTAAGATATTTCTCATCCTTCTTGGAGTTAAGTACATTAATTGCTTGTAGTGGATAAACAATGCCAAAAGGAATAATGTTAATTAATTGAATAAGGTTTTTTTTTTCATTTTCTTCTATTTCAGTTGATTTATCTTTAGTGAATAAGGATGAAGAAGCTATCTATTTCTTGGGAAATTCTCTTGGCCTTCAACCAAAAATGGTTAAAACATACCTGGAAGAGGAACTAGATAAATGGGCCAAAATGTAAGTATTATTTCAAAAGCTAACAATCAACATCTCATACAAGAATTTTAAAAATCACTCCAGACTGTCTAATATTTGCAAAGGTGTAAAGTAGAATCTTAGAATATTAGAGCAGAGAGGAACCAGAGGGATTGTATTCAATGAGTGATAAAATATTCTCATTTTATGGATGAAATAACTGAGGATCAGTAAATAAGGTCATATGGCAAGTTAGTGGTAGAATTAATAGTAAAGCTTTTAAAATATTTTAAAAACTTAGCTCCTTCTCTGAATTGGCATATCTATGTCATAAGCAATTATTTTATTTTTTTAATTACTAACAAGGGAGTTAATATTTAGGGTTCAGTTTAGTGTTTTCATGATTAGTTCTTGGCTAAACTCTAGCACACCAATTTTTATAAATAAGAAAATAAAAATTTCTTATTGAGGGGGGACAAGAGGTTGAGTGGAATAGAAGGTACTTCCCTCACCAAACTGAACTTGATTATTGAGAAGATGCGTATCCCCGTTGGCTCAGACAGTAAAGAATCACGCCTCTGCCTGCAATGCAGGAGACCCTCCTTCAGTTCCTGGGTTGGGAAGATTCCCTGGAGAAGGGCATGGCAACGCACTCCAGTATTCCTGCCTGGGGAATCCCAGACCAGAGGAGCCTCGCAGGCTACAGTCCATGGGGTCGCAAAGGAGTCAGACACGATTAAGCAACTAATACTTTCACTGAGTAGATGCTCCGCTGGGGCTTGGGGCTTAGCTTAGCAGGTTCACTCTGTGTAGGAATCTTACATCAGGATTCACGTTTTTCTCCATTTTTCTGTTCTACTTTTACACTTCTGCTTATGAAACCGTCCATACTCTCTACTTACCTCAATTCTCACCTCTTAAATATCAACCTTCTCAACCGCTCATCACTCCTTGCTGAATATCTAGTGCATTAGCAATCACTGCTCTACAATAGGCAGTTTAGAGGTATTTACTTACATTAGTTTCATATTTTTAGCTATACTATAAATCCCTTAAGGAAAATAACTTAATCTTATGTACTTCTTATCCTTCCCCAGTAATTACTGACAGCTAAAACTGGAATTTTTAAAAAATATCTTAACTATTTAAATATTTATATTATTTGAATATTAAAAATAGTATACGTATTTAAAAATATTTTTGATTCTTAGAATCTGAAAAATAGATGAGGGGGAAGCTAAACCTAAAGCACAAGGGAAAAAAAGAAATTCAGAAATATGAAACCATACCAGATAAGAATTCTGATCAAGATATTTAGTTCTTATAGAAACACAGAATGACTTTTCCAGCTTTCTATATTCCTCAGGCCAGTGGTCTTTTCTATTGGGAACAAAACCTCTTTAAAGTTAAGTTTAAACTGACTATGCCAATGATTACTACCATGGCTATTAGATAACACTGCAGAGTTCTTAATTTTAGTGGTTAAGAATGTAAGTTCACAACTCAGTCCAAGAATAATAGAGTTTTGCACAATTTAGTAGGCCTGTTATAATTTTATTTGCGTAACATTTATGCATACTTTGAAAAGTAAATATCACCACATTTGGAAGCATTCTGCACCTGAAGGCTTTGGTATTTTAACATATGAGGGTCATAGTTAATAAAAATGGTAATATTCATTTTTGGCCTAAATGTAAAATATAGCAGATAATTAGATTGAACTTGAAATTTGGAGAGTGTCCTTGCCTCTTAGATATTTGTTCGGCAAACTGTGCATTTTTATCCTTCATGTATATTCTAAAATATGCCTCTCTGCTTTCCTATTTGTATCCGTTCAATTATCCTACTTTATTAAAAGACTGATGGATTATTCTCGAAACTTTTACTCCAGTTATGTTCAGAGAGAGTGCCTCTCTGTCATAATATCCTCCTATTGTTGCTACCCTTCAATTTTATATTTTACATTGTTATAACAGAAAATTACATACTCTTAACCTCCCCTACCTATTTTTCATCAGACAGATGATTTAGCAAGGAAGTATGTTTTAATGCTTCAAGCAATGTAAACTGAATTTTTAAAAGACTTCTTCTGAGTAAAAGATTAGATAACTAGTTGACTTTATTTAGTCTTTTTGTTGTGAACTGTGGTGTCCCAGTCAACATCATGGTGCTGCCAGCCCAGCGATATCAGTAGTATTTGAGGTTCATGAACACGGTCTCGTTTCCTTCCATCCCACCCCCAATGTTTAATCTCAAATGGGTTGTTCATTCATTTTTTTGCTCCTAAATATTTAGCTTAAAACTCTACTCTAGCCTTTTCAGCTAAGGTTGTGTTGGAAGGAAAACTTTTCCTCTATTAACTTTCTTTCTAGTGGTTGGGGGCCTGAGGATTAATTGACAACAGATAGATTAGCTTTCTTTACTAGCGTGTGAGACGAGTGCAATTGTGTGGTAGTTTGAGCATTCTTTGGCATTACCTTTCTTTGGGATTGGAATGAAAACTGACCTTTTCCAGTCCTGTGGCCACTGCTGAGTTTTGCAAATTTGCTGACATATTGAGTGAAGCACTTTCATAGCATCATCTTTTAGAATTTGAAATAGCTCAACTGGAATTCCATTGCCTCCACTAGTTTTGTTCGTAGTGATGCTTCCTAAGGCCCACCTGACTTCACATTCCAGGATGTCCGGTTCTAGTTAAGTGTGAGTGAGCACACCTTCATGATTATCTGGGTCATGAAGATCCTTTTTGTACAGTTCTTCTGTGTATTCTTGCCAACTCTTCTTAATATCTTCTGCTTCTGTTAGGTCCATACCATTTCTGTCCTTTATTGAATCATCTTTTCGTGAAATTTTCCCTTGGTATCTCTAATTTTCTTGAAGAGATCGCTAGTCTTTCCCATTCGATTGTTATCCTCTATTTCTTTGCACTGATCGCTGAGGAAGGCTTTCTTATCTCTCCTGGCTATTCTTTGGAACTCTGCATTCAAATGGGTGTATCTTTCCTTTTCTCCTTTGCTTTTTGCTTCTCTTCTTTTCACAGCTATTTGTAAGGCCTCCTCAAACAACCATTTTGCTTTTTTGCATTTCTTTTTCTTGGGGATGGTCTTGCTCCCTGTCTCTTGTACAATGTCATGAACCTCCTTCCATAGTTCATCAGGCACTCTGTCTATCAGATCTAGTCCCTTAAGTCTATTTCTCACTTCCACTGAGAGTCCCTTGGACTGCAAGGAGATCCAACCAGTCCATCCTAAAGGAGATCAGTCCTGGGTGTTCATTGGAGGGACTGATGTTGAAGCTGAAACTCCAATACTTTGGCCACCTAATGTGGAGAGCTGACTCATTGAAAAAGACCCTGATTCTGGGAAAGACTGAGGGCTGGAGGAGAAGGGGAAGACAGAGGATGAGATGGTTGGATGGCATCACCAACACAATGGACATGAGTTTGGGTGGACTCTGGGAGTTGATGATGGACAGCGAGGCCTGGCATGCTGCGGTTCATGGGGTCGCAAAGAGTCAGACACGACTGAGCGACTGAACTGAACTGAACTGAGATTAGCTTTCTAGGTGGTACTAGTGGTAAAGAATCTGCCTGCCAGTGCAGGAGACACAAGAGACACATGATGCATGTTCAACCCCTGGGTCAGGAAGATCCCTGGAGTAGAAAATGATAACCAACTCCAGTATTCTTGCCTGGAGAATCCCATGGAAAGAAAAGCCTGGGGGCTCTACAGTCCATGGGGTCACAAAGAGTTGGACATCATGCAACCTGTGCACACACACACATACACAGATTAGCAGGAGAAAACTTTATTTTACATGGGTACAGAAACACACTACAGTGATTCACTTATCAGCCAGAGTAAGGGATTAAAACAAATTTAACAAAAAGTGGGGAGCTTCAGTAGGAAAGTATGGTCAGCTCTACTGGGCTTTTCCATCTTGATAATAACCAGCAGAATATTTCCTGCTTGGGAGCTCCCAAGTGAAAGATTGAAGGAAAGTAAATGTGTAACTCCTAGTGCTAAGGGCCATTCTTCTCTGATGGTGGGTCAGTAGTGGTGGTGGTATTTTCAGGAGGCTTTCCTTAAGTCTGGACAATGTTTCTTTCTTAGGTCAAACATGCTTTTAAAGTAATCTTCCTGCCACTCTGGTGGCCTATTGTTTCCTTCCCTTCCCTTTCTAACTATTGCCTTTGTTTTAGTACTAAATTTCCCCTGCATATGTTTGGTTTGCCTCTGGATCTGGAGTGTCTCATTATTGTAATGAGTATCATCTGATTATCTGTTCTTCATCTCCTCCAATCCTACTTCTGTCCTACTTCTCAGCAGATACCCAAACCAAGACAGTGCCCCACCACATTCTTGACCAGTGAGATTTTGAGAACTGATCAAAGAGAGCTACACAGTCATTAAATAATGTACCTTAAAATTAGTTGCTTAACAGAAGAAAATAATATTAAAAATTTATAATCTTAACAGTAACTGAGAAATTTGAGTGTTCTAAGTGAAATATTGCTCTGGGATATTGATATCAAACCTCTGGGCATCCATGGCCTATAACATAGGAAATGCCATTTGGCTTATGTTTTTCATCTTCTAGGTCATCATCTTTCATGGGCTATTGTAGGCATACTACCTATTTATCTACAAAATAAACCATCACTGGTCATAATGCAGCTTAATATTATAATTCCTGTGACTGCCATATTTGATTACTTTACACTAAAGAAAAGTCAAGAATACAGGCACACTTAGAAATATTTTAGGACTCAACTGATTTCTTCGAAAACTCAAGTGATTCAAGGCAAGACTATGAAAATAAAATGCTTACCTCTGTATTTTTTAAATGCCTATTAGTATTTTCCAGATTCATTTTCAACTGTATATGATTTCTAAAGTAGGTTACTAACACTTTACTTGGAGAATATATTATTTGTTTGATGAAATGATAATATTTAGATTATTTTAATTTTCTGAAATGGAAAACTTTTAGTGTAATTTCACTTTGATATATAATAATTAGCTATCAGCAAGAAGATAAAACAACAATAAGAAGCAACAATATCATATGCTTGTTCATTATGGGTCTGCTGAGATGGATAGGCAATAAACTTAATTTGGGGGAACATTTAAAATTAAATATTTACTAACAACCCAGATCAATTAAAGGAGAATAACATGAGGTAGTAATCATAGTGGTAAAATTCAGCTATGTCAGTCCTAAAGAGGACATTGTAAGTTGAAAGATGTATGCTGTGTCCCTAGGTAGTAATCACTATATTATTGGTCTACTGGGTTATCCCATTTGCTAGATAAATAAATGACTTTCTTTTTTATAGGAGCAAAAAGCTGCCACAGTTGTGTCTTTATAGGGATTCTTATAAAAACTGAGACATTTTAGGTAGAATTACCTAAAAAGAAAAATATCACACTGAATTACACAGTAGGAACAAACTTCCTGGTTTGCAGTGACTTAGCTTACATGGTAATATGTGTGCAGAAAGGGTGCTGGTGAAGCACATGGGAGACAATGTGCTTCTGCAGACCTGCAGTCTCATTCAATTTAAGGGTTTCTTTCTTTAAAAAATATAAAGGTGTATTGTAGAGGAGGAAAGACTTGCCCCCTACTCTCATAGGTCCATTACTGGGTCTAGGAAATAAAGTAACAGGCAGATTAACAGAAGAAAAGGCATAAAATTTTATTACTTTTTAATATTACATGCGTGAGGGCACCACAGGAAAAAAAAGAAATGATCATCCAAAAAAAGCAATGAGATTTGAAAGCTTATATATTGTCTTAATAGGGGCTAAGGAGGAGCTATACAGGTCACTCTGAGAAAAATAAATGATTTTTAGGAATGATGAATAGGCTGTTAGAAGAATAGATGGGAAGTATGGTAGTTTGTGACAAAGTCTATCTGACTGTGGTGCTGACTTCGTCTCCTCTCTTGTGACCTGAGTCAACCTTCCCTTGTTGATGAAACTTCTGAAGAGGGAATTTATGACAATTGAGTTCTTTTGGAGGATCTGTCTTCAGGCAGATAAGGGGAGTTCAGAGATATCCTCCCCTTGCATTTGCTCTTTTTCAAGTACCTCCAGCACAAAATAATCCTTATGCCCAAGCGGCAAGTGTTAGTGTGGCATATTCTGCCTCCAATATGAATAAGAAAGTACATGGTGTGACATGTTACAGAGCTTTTCCTGACATCTCTGTTGGCTAATCATCAACTGGGTCACAGAAAAAAGTTGTGATATCATTAAGGGAGACTCTGTGAAATCTTATTTATTTGCTTACTGGGGGGAGCTTTTAAGTGCAGAGGCACTTTTCATTCTGTAGGATGGTTAAAGCACAGTCCTATTTCAAGGAGGATCCACATTTCTATTAACTTCCTAATTAGATTTTATATCCTGAAATCTAATTTCATGAGCAAACACTGCTCTGCAGACATCTCAGCCGACTCACAGCAATGACTGATGCAATGGTAGTGAGTGAACTCTTTCCTATGCTCTCTTTTCCTCCACAGCATTAGTAAAAGATTGCAACTATACTGCAACTACTTCTAAGCAGTTTAGAATGAAAACAACATAAGCTTTCCCTTAAATTGAATATATATGTTTATAACTGCACTGTGATCCACATCAGCTCTTTCTAATGAAAGGCCACTTTGAGTTTATTTAGGTAACACTTCCTAAATACCCTAGGCTAGTAGACTGGCAAAATGAAGAAGCTGATTCTGTGTGTGACATCTTAAAGGAAGGAAGATGCCAAAAGCATTGCAGGAAGAAACGGATCCTTAAAGATTATTACCATGGTGTCTACCAGGGTGAGAAGTAGGTGGCATAATATTCTGAGATATAAATTCTCTGAGGCAGAACATAGAATTTTACTGCCTAAATGCAATAAGATGTATTGTGCTATCAGCAAGGCCATGGAGCTCTGTGTGATTAAAATAAAAAAGGATCCAAGTATCTGCCTTTAACTACTATTTAATGATAAAGATTTTTGTCTTTAGCATTTATATTGGAAGTCAAGAAAGAGGCAAGCTGCAGGCTATCTAACAATAAGATGAATAACGCTGCTGCCGCTGCTAAGTCGCTTCAGTCGTGTCCGACTCTGTGCGACCCCATAGACGGGCAGCCCACCAGGACACTCACTAACAATTGTCCTTCTCTTCCTCCTTAGTTCTTATAGTCTGTTTATTCTCCAAGTCTTCTTCCTTCATCTCACTTTATATGGTAACCGAAGTACTAGTTTAAAAACTGTTTTACACCACATGCTGATGTGCAGTGCAGTGTTAGTCACTCAGTCGTATCTGACTCCTTGCAACCCCATGGACTGTAGCCCGGTGCCAGGCTCCTCTGTCCATGGCATTCTCCAGGCATCCTGCAGTTGTGCCATTTCTGTCTCCAAGGGATCTTCCCAACCCAGGGATCAAGCTCGGGTCTCCTGGGTCTCCCGCATTGCTGGTAGATACCGTCTGAGCTACCAGGGAAGCCCTCACGTGCTGATGAAGTGAGTTTTAACATTAGATTTGCATTAGGAAAGACAACTCAAAAAAAGGGTACCATGTACCAAGATCCTTCACATGGTATCTTATTTATTTTTCATAGAAATCCTTTAAGATACATATTATAACCCATTTTCTTTTATAAAAGTGGGAAATTAGGTACTATAAGCTTCTAATAAATGTAGCCTTGTATGTAGTATTGACCTGGAAACTGGCTCATCCCAGGTGATGGAGCCAATTGTTAAACATTCAGGATTTTCACTGATGGGGGGTATTCACACCACAGAAATCAGCAAGGGCTCCTCCTTTCCAGTGTCCCCATTGCTCTGTAGTGGAGAAAAAAATCCTTTGGCCTTCTGAGGTTTTAACTGATAGCCTTGTAATAAAAGAGAGGTTAACAAGATAAAAAAAGAATTTTGCTTATTAACACAATTTATTAACATGAATACCTAAAGGATACATAGGGAATATTTAGGGGAAAATGAATAACTCCTGAAGGCAGCTTGGAATTCAAGCTTACATCTCATTTAATAGCCAAAGAGGAAGAAAGATGCAGGCCTCTTAGGGGATAGTTAAGGACTTCTTTGAAGGATGGATGGATCCCTGGGGAGTAGATAGGAGGAATAGTCTGAAGTTTATCTGGGAGGTGGTGTTGACTTGTAGTCTCTCCTTGCTAAGGGGCTTCCCAGGTAGCTCAGATGGTGATGTGTCTGCCTGCAGTGCAGGAGACCTGGGTTTGATCCCTGGGTTGGGAAGATTCCCTGGTTGGGAAACGGCAACCCACCCAGGTATTCTTACCTGACGAATTCCAGGGACAGAGGAGCCTGGTGGGCTACAGCGGTCACAACTGAGCAACTACCATGCACACACTGTGCTGAGTCAACTCTTTTCTAGCTGATGAAACTCCTGGGAAGACTTATGATAACTGAGCTTCTTTCGGCGGATCTGTCTTTAGGCAGATAGCGAAGCTCAGAGAAAGCCCCTTCTTGGATTTTCTATTTCTTCAAGTGCCTACAGCACAATATGATGAATGGACCACAATGATGTTTTAGGATGGCATATTCTACCACCCTTCACCTCTGAGAGAAGGTTTTTCAGCTCACCGCCACCAGCTTATTTAATTCCAGAATATGTATTCATCACAGTAACGCTATACACAGAGCACATGCTTATTCCTTTCTTCCAAGTTTACATAGTCTTTGGATTCCAAAAGAATTAAGAACAGTCTATTCCAGAGCTTTCTAACATACAAGTTTGTAACAGCACACAAAGTCACTCTCTTCTTGATTTCTTCTCCTATTTTTCAAATGTATTTGCCTTCCTCAGTTGATAGAAATGACTTGAGAGTTGACATTTTCTTATGTATTTAGCATTGTTTCCATTATGTCTACTGAGATACTTACTAGAATAACAAAATTGAGCTAGAATGTGATAGATGAAATTGCTAGAAAATATGGGATTCCTAGGTGGCTCAGTGTGGTAAAGAATTCACCTGCCAATTTAGGGAACACAGGAGCGATCCCTGGGTTGGGAAGATCCCCTGTAGGAGGAAGTGGCAATCCATTCCAGTATTCTTGCTGGGATAATCCCATGGATAGAGGAGCTTGGTTGGCTACAGTCCGTAGAGTCACAAAGAATCAGACAGGACTGAGCACATGCAGGTGAAGATATAGTATTGTCTCTGATTATTGCCAAGTTTCACTACTAACTTAAAATGTCATCATGAGTGTAGTCACATTTTATATACTTCTATTTAATTCACAGATTATAATTACATTTTAAAATGTAATTAATAATCATTTTAATATCTAGCCTCAAGTGGTAGTAAAATGTTGTAGTATAGATGCAATTAAATGGAATGGTATACAGGTAAGATACTCAAATAACCTTAGAATTTTCAAAAGAGAAAAAAATAATATCTTAGACTTCAACATAGGGAAAGATAATGAAACATTATATGGTCAACACCCCCTATACTCCTCACCAAAAAGGAAAACAAAGAAAAATTTTAAAATTACAAGTTAAAAACCAGAGTTCTCAAATATTACTTTTGGTTTTTAAAAAAGCATGCTTTTTATTAAAACATTACAAAGACTCACTTAGAAATGTTCAGTCACTCATGCTGATATTTGAAAACTCACACACACACACTCACACAGACACACAGAGATACACACTATACACACAGATGCACACCAAAACTAAGATTGTTATATCCATTTTCAATTTCAGGGGAGCCTATGGTCACGAGGTAGGGAAACGTCCTTGGATTACAGGAGATGAGACTATTTCAGGACTTATGACTGACATTGTGGGTAAGTACAAAGTGAATTTTTTCCAAAAAACTCATAAAGACATAATCATTTGGTTATACACATAAGTTTATAAGATAAACGTTTTATTGAAGAACATCCTGATTTTTTATTTTAATCTATAATACTAAAGAGTAAACGTGCTTTTAACTGAGACTTGATTGCTAATATTGTTGTTGTTTTGTTCTTATATATTCTAAGGCTATTATTTACTCATCAATGAAAAACATTCACACTTATAATTAAGGAAATTTCATAGAAATCAACTTCAATTAATTTTCTAAGAGTTTATTGCATGGTAAAATAAACATTAACCTTCACATGTTAAAGGCCTAAAACACCAATATATTTAGGTTCATCTCAACTTAATCTGTAGTGATCTTTTAAAATTAGGCTGAGTGCTGTTGAAAATAATATCATTGATGTTGTATTTTCAGTCTATGATGTATTTCCTAAAGTGAGCTCTATATACTGTTGGTAAAGCTACTCAATGTAGTTTTAAATGGTAAATGTGTTATCACATTGAAAAAAAATTATTTGTTTAATCGGGTAGATTATTCAGCATTGCTTAAAGTCTTATATGAAATTTAAGGTATTAAACTATATATATATATGTATGTATGTGTGTATACATATATACATATACACACACATATCTATCCCATAGTATCTCCTACATAAAGCCACTTCTTTAAGATCAGGAAATATAACAATCTTCCCTAAAATATACAAATAACCACAGAGAATTAAACAAAGTGAGGAGACAGAGGAATATTTTCCAAACAAGGAACAGCAAAAAACTGCAAAGAACTAAGGGAAGTGTTGATAAGTAATCTACTCAATAAAAAATGCAAAGTAATGATTATAAAGATGCTCAATTAATTCAGGAGAATAGGTGAAAATAATGAGGAATTAAACAAACAATTAGAAAATATGAAGAAGAACCAAATGGAGCCAAAGGAAACAACTGAAATAAACTAGAAGGAATCAGCAATAGAGTAGATGATACAAAGGAATGTATCAGCGAACTGGAAAACAGAGTAAAAAATTACTCCAGCTTAGCAGAAAAAAAGAATAAAGAATTGAAAAAGAGGGACAGTTAAAGAGATATCTGGGACAATATCAAGTATACTAACATTTACATTATAAGGGTCCCAGAAGGAGAAGAAAGGGGCAGAAAAGTTATCACAAGTGATGATTCCTGAAAACCTCCCTAACCTGCGAAAGGAAACAGACATCCAGGTCCAGGAATCACAGAGGGTCCCAAATAAGATCAGCCCACAGAAGTCCACACCAAAACACATTTGTAATTAAAATGTCAACAAAATAAAGAGAAAAATCTTAAAAAAGCAGCAAGGGAAAAGCAATTTATTACACAAAAGAGAACTCCCAAAAAAACAGTAGCTGACTTTCCAGCAGAAACTCTGCAGGCCAGAAGGGAGTGGCATGATATATTTAAAGTGGTGAAAATAAAAAAGCCGACAACCAAGAATACTCTGCTTGGCATGACTATCATTCAAACTTGAAAGAGAATGAAGGAATTTCACAAATAAGCAAGTGCTAGAAAAATTCAGCACCACTAAATATGCTTTACAGGAAATGTTAATGAGACTTCTGTAGGTGGGAAGAAAAGGCCACAAGTAGAAATACAAAAATTATAAAAGGAAAAAATGTCTCTTTTTTAAATGTCCTATACACAGTATTCATTTGTTCTGTAATGATTCACATTTTAAATAGTACTTTCTGACAACATGCCAGTTGGCTCTTCTTTAATAGGGTAATAAGAATAGCAGTTCACATTCAAGGTGGCGGTATCACCTGACCACATGCGAAGGGTAAGCACAGACCCTCTGGGTGTGTTGCGGGCGTGTTGTCTCGGGCAGCGTGTTTCTAAAGGAAGGAAACAGGAGAGATTGGGAGAAAGAACACCCCTGTATTTGCAAAAGTCATTACTCTTTCTAAGCAGTGGTCATATTAGCTTTGCCGGTAACCCCATGGAGGGAGAAGAGGAAGAAAGGAGCACGTCTCGCTTTAGATGCTTGGTTGGGATGTTGCCTGCGAGAAGGATGTTTAGGGACACATATGACAAGAGACTAGCACCCACATCGATCAGGTGAAGCTTCCTCAATCCTCAGCCACCATTCACACCCTCTGAACTGACAGCAAGACAGGGAAGAAACCTTTAGCTTTCGTTCTGTGCTTAGCAAGGAGAGATTCAAAATTATCATAGTCAAAACAATTTATGTTAATATAGTTTATAAACAGACCACAAATAATTTAGGAACACTATGTTTCTAACTTCTTATGTATTTCTGGGACTCATCCCAGCATAAGGACAGTCTTCTGCCCCAAATAGACCCGCAAAAATAGATCCACAGGAAATGACTTTGCATTTTCAGTTCAGTTTAGTTCAGTTCAGTCATTCAGTCGTGTCCAACTCTTTGGGACCCCATGGACTGCAGCACTCCAGGCTTCCCTGTCCATCACCAACTCCCGGAGTTTACTCAAACTCATGTCCATTGAGTCGGTGATGCCATCCAACCGTCTCATCTGTTGTCCTCTTCTCCTCCTGCCCTCAATCTTTCTCAGCATCAGGGTCTTTTCCAATGAGTCAGTTCTTCGTTTCAGGTGGCCAAAGTATTGGAGTTTCAGCTTCAACATCAGTCCTTCCAATGAATATCCAGGACTAATTTCCTTTCGGATGGACCGGTTGGATCTCCCTGCAGTCCAAGGGACTCTCAAGAGTCTTCTCCAACACCACAGTTCAAAAGCATCAGTTCTTCGGTGCTCAGCCTTCTTTAAAGCTGCCTAAAGTTTCTGGCTTCCCAGAAAGCCTCAACACAATAGAGAAGCAGATGACTCTAGATGGCTCAGTCTAGGCTGCAGAGCCACCACCCAAGTTTAAATATTCAGTTGACTATGAATTAGAAGTGATAATACCTGAAAACCTCCCTAACTTGGAAAAAGAAACAGACATCCAGGTCTATATATCAACTGTGTTAAGCATGAATGAGCATGGAACACACTAATGCTTAATATAGGCCAAACTGCTAGACTTTTAAGGAAAATAAGTTCTTAGTTTAAGAACTATATCAATATGTAACCTGTTCTATTAAAAAAGTTAAAATAAATAATAATAAATAAGCACCTAAATAGAAAGGTCGCAAGCAAAGGCTAGCTCTGTTTGCTGCTATTTATTTTTGAGTAATCACTACACTATACACGTTTCTACCTCTTTTACGTGGTTATATTACAGGATCAGAATATCAGTTTCTAGTTTAAAGTAAGAGGTTAAGTACAAACTGAAATGCTCGCTTCTGCTCCAAACACAGGAAAATAGAAAAAAAAAAATAGATTAACAAACATATAGCAACACTTAAAAATTAAAAAGAAATCTCTATTGATCAGAAATATAATATTTGCTGAAGAAAGAAGCACTTGGAAGCTGGACGCACAGTATTTGAGGAGTAGTGCATGGAGCCAGCATGAGGATGTAGGGTCTGAGTGAGGGGCTTGCACACGAAGCCCCAGGGTGAATCTACAGAGCTCTGGATGTTTGGGGCTCAAACCCAGAGTCAGGACATTTTAATTAGGGTGGCTAAGGTGAAAGCATAGCATCTCCTTCCAAACCAGTCAGGATCCTGGGAGCACAGAGCACTTGATCAGACTGCCAACGTAATCCAGAGGATATGTATACGTACATGTATAGTGTTATGGAGAGAATTCCCACCTGAACAATCCTGGATAGCATTTATAAATGTGTTGCCTAGTTGTCTGATAACACTTTTAATCTGTGTTCATTTCTTAGAAGCCAATTATATTCATTCAAATGCCTAACATGTAAATCTAAAAAAAAAAAAAGAAAACTGAAAAAATCCTGAACTAATTTGACCTGAGCATTTATGTTTTCCTTAGATGTGGACTGTTTTTCCTTTGCTAGATTTGCTTTCAGCACATAAATTGCATTCTAATTCTATTATTTTGTGATTAATATTTATCATGCTCTAAAGAGGAGTTAGGATGTTAAGCCAGGGAAGTGGTAAGGCAATTATTTCGTGAGATTTATAAAACCCATAAAACTTGCAAAAAGGTTTCCTTTCACCATTTAAATGTTTATAGCTCCACTGCAACTTATTAAACGTGTGTGTGTTTTGTTGCCCAGCAAATAGTATATGTCACAATGATCAATGAAATTTCAAACCAGCCCACCTCTCATTACTGTTAATAAGATTATTTTTAAAAATGAATAAATATTCAGATTACTTAGATTAACAAAATTGAACTTATTAAAAATGTTTTAAACAATATTTATCAGTTCTAGCTTTAGGAATTTTTGTGTGTCTTTGAAATACCACACAAAGGCATGTGACATATATGGGATAAACTTAATTTTGTTTTTTGTGGTTTTGTCCTTGAACGTTGTATTAATTCGGAGAAGGCAATGGCAACCCACTCCAGCACTCTTGCCTGGAAAATCCCATGGACGGAAGAGCGTGGTAGGCTGCAGTCCATGGGGTGGGGAAGAGTCGGAGACGACTGAGCGACTTCACTTTCACTTTTCACTTTCACGCACTGGAGAAGGAAATGGCAACCCACTCCAGTGTTCTTGCCTGGAGAATCCCAGGGACAGGGGAGCCTGGTGGGCTGCCGTCTATGGGGTCGCAGAGAGTTGGACACAACTGAAGCGACTTAGCAGCAGCAGTTGTATTAATTAAATTACAGTCATCTAATTCTAATTATATAGTATATAAAATGACAATTATCTTTTGAAATGAGCAAAGTCACATTTGTACATACGGAACTCAGTACAGTATATGTACTATTTATTATATGTGTATATATATATATATATATATATATATATATATATATATATATATATATTTCTCAAAGTTTTAAGCCTTAATATGACAAATGAATTATATTTAATTTGAATTATCAGTGCATCATTAAATCTAAACTAGCATCTTTATTTTAATGACTATTTTATTAAATGTCTATTTTGTTCTCTACAATGTATGTTTTATCAGGAGAAATAATTCTACCTTTTTTTGTTGTTGTTGACAGTATCTGCAAAAGAGGACTATGAGCACTATTTTAAAAGCTTGATTTTTCAATCTTTTTCAGTAGCTATACCTATACCCCAAATTTATTTACTTTTAAAATTGTATATATTAATCAAATAAATGGTTCTTAATTTAAGTTTAAAAATGAATGAGTTTACTTTGTTTGCTTTAGTAGGAACTGATTCTTTTATAAGGTATTTGTGTATGTGGTCATGTTGTCTTTTTTGCTGCAAATCTCAGGTTTCCTTTTTACCTTTGTTACTAGTAAATTCTGAGAAAATCTGATAGAGTGAACTAGCGAAAACATTTAATAGCTTCTAATTTGTTTCTCATCAGCATATAGTGTACTTTGTTGCAATGTTTAAAAATCATTCTTTCTCACTTTAAATGCAAGAAACCTACTATCCTCTTTGGAGGTAGATATTGTATAAATTAAAAAATTTAAATTATATAGTAACTACAGAAGACAGGAGCAGAAGTCAAATTGATTTTTGTTACTTGTGGGCTGTCTAAATGAATCAGGAGCAAACAGACAAGCTTAAGTTTTGGACTACGATTGAATCTTCCAGGTTCTTAAAACCACAGCCTTTATTTTGTCATAATACTTCTGAAAAAGAAGGAACAGGAGGATAATAAAAATTATTATGTGTACAAATTGATAGAGTGCATAGAGAAGAGAAAGAGATAATGAGCAACCCTATTTACTCATAGATAGAGAAAATAATTTCCATTTCATATGAGATGAAAAACTTTTAATAAAACATATATATACATATATATTATCAAACACTATATACATCTCTTTCACTTTTCATATATATATAAACAAATGAAGCTTATCATATACATGTTACATGCCTTTTATGGTATTTCAAAGACACAAAAGTCTCTATAGGTAGAACTGCAGAACATGGAATAACTTTCTCTTATAATTAATGTCACATTATCAGGGTGCTAGAAATAGAATTGCTGAAGAATATTATTAATATTATTATTAAGCCTACTTCTCCTTGGGCACATAAACATTACAGAGGGCTAGATACATTCATTTTGGCTTATAAAACTATTGTAATATGAACATAAATTTGCTTTATGAAACTTGAGGTTGACCCTCAGAGAGGTAATACCCCTGGGAGCTCTCTCCTAATAGCCATGAATCATCAAGCACACTCGAGACACCTCTAAGGACCACAGGAATTTGCTACTTGAAAAATAGAGTGGAAAGTTCTCAGATTTAGCTTAACTACTAACCTTAGAACAAAACAATAACATTTGCATCTGCTTAATAAAATATACAGAACATGGCATGGCAGTTATGAGAACCTTCTTATCAAACACTAAGCAGCTAGGGACCTTGTCATTGTTACTTTGCAAAACATTTGAAATTAAATGAGGATGAGAAAGATGCAGAAGGATATTAGTAATGAACTTGGGCTTCCTATATTTGACATACAGGGAACAGATAACATAGACAACACTTCCAAATGTTACCTTGAACAAAGATTTTATTTATTTATTTTTCTGAGAGAGAAAGATTTTTGTCTTCTACTTCCTATCTGTGAGAATTTTAAGCAAGTTAGTTCATCCGCTTGCAATTAGTTTCCTCATTGATAAAAGTGGAAAATGAAGTAGATACCTTATTGGATTACTGTGAAGATAATACAAGTCACACTAGAAGTGTTGGTACATAATAAGGGCTCAATAAACATTAGCTGCTAGGCATGGATATAAGAAGGTAATGCTTGTATATAAGTTTCACCTTCTGGTAAAGCAAAAATTGTGTTCAATAAATAAACAAGCAGTTCTCACTCTTCAAATGAGAACCCTGGCTCACACACATCTCAGAAGAAATAATCCAATTTTTTACACTTACTGCACGGGGTTGTACATGATCTTCTAAAGTAAAGTGAAAATGAAAGTTGCTCAGTCGTATCCAACTCTTTGTGACCCCTTGGACTACACAGTCCATGGAATTCTCTAGGCCAGAATGCTGAAGTGGAGTGCCTTTCCCTTCTCCAGGGAATCTTCCCAATCCAGGGATAGAACCCAGATTTCTTGCATTGCAGGCAGATTCTTTAGCAGGTAAGCCACAAGGGAAGCCAAAGAATACTGGAGAGGGTAGCCTATCCCTTCTCTAGTAGATCTTCCCAACCCAGGGGTCTTGTGCAATGCAGGCAGGTTATTTACCAACTGAGCTATTAGGGACGCCCATCTTCTAAAGACTCTTTCAAATCCTGATACGTTTTCAGGAAGTTTTAGAAATCTTTGGCCTCCAATAAATTTGCCTCCAATACTTTGCAGTACTTTCACTTTTAATTTTTATTGAATTATAGTCAGATAGATGGATAAAGAAAAGCACTAACACTTAAAGTGTTACTGTTAGTTGCTCAGCCATGTCCAGCTGTTTGTGACCTCATGGACTGTAGCTCACAAGGCTCCTCTGTCCATGGAATTTTCCAGGCAAGAATACTGTAGTGTTCATTCCCTTCTCTAGGGGATCTTCCTGACTCAGGGATCAAACCCCAGTCTCCTGCATTGCAGGTGGATATTTTACCATCAGAGTCACGAGGTAATGGAATATTACTCAGTCATAAAGAATAATGGAATAATACCTTCTGCAGGGACATGCATGGACCTAGAACATATTATACTGAATGAAATAAGTCATACAGATAAAGACAAATACTGAATAATATAAGTAACAAGCAAATTTGGCCTTGGAGTACAGAATGAAGCAGGGCAAAGGCTAATAGAGTTTTGCCAAGGGAACACACTGGTCATAGCAAACACCATCTTCCAACAAAACAGGAGAAGACTCTACACATGGACATCACCAGATGGGCAACACTGAAATCAGATTGATTATATTCTTTGCAGCCAAAGATTGAGAAGCTCTATACAGTCAGCAAAAACAAGACCAGGAGCTGACTGTGGCTCGGATCATGAACTCGTAATTGCCAAATTCAGACTTAAATTGAAGAAAGTAGGGAAAACCACTAGACCATTCAGATACGACCTAAATCAAATCCCATGGAATCCAGTGGAAGTGACAAATAGATTCAAATGGTTAGATCTGATAGAGTGCCTGAAGAACTATGGACGGAGATCGTGACATTGTATAGGAGGCAGTGATCAAGACCAAACTCAAGAAAAAGAAATGCAAAAAGGCAAAATGGTTGTCTGAGGAGGCCTTACAAATAGCTGTGAAAAGAAGAGAGGTGAAAAGCAAAGGAGAAAAGGAAAGATATACCCATTTGAATGCAGAGTTCCAAAGAATAGCCAGGAGAGATAAGAAAGACTTCCTCAGTGATCAATGCAAAGAAGTAGAGGAAAACAATAGAAGGGGAAAGATTAGAGATCTCTTCAAGAAAATGAGAGATACCAAGGGAACATTTCATGCAAAGAGGGGCACAATAAAGGACAGAAATGATATGGACCTAACAAAAGCAGAAGATATTAAGAAGAGGTGGCAAGAATACACAGAAGAACTATACAAAAAAAGATCTTCACAACCCAGATAATCATGATGGTGTGATCACTCACCTAGAGCCAGACATCCTGGAATGCAAAGTCAAGTGGGCCTTAGGAAGCATCACTGTGAACAAAGCTAGCGGAGGTGATGGAATTCCCACTGAGCTATTTCATTTCCTACAAGATGATACTGTTAAAGTGCTGCACTCAACATGCCAGCAAATTTGGGAAACTCAGCAGTGCTCACAGGACTGGAAAAGGTCCGTTTTCATTCCAATCCCTAAGAAAGGCAATCCCAAAGAATGCTCAAACTACTGCACAATTGCACTCATCTCACACGCTAGTAAAGTAATGCTCAAAATTCTCCAAGCCAGGCTTCAGCAATATGTGATCCGCGAACTTCCAGTTGTTCAAGCTGGATTTAGAAAAGGCAGAGGAACCAGAGATCAAATTGCCAACATCCACTGGATCATCGAAAAAGCAAGAGAGTTCCAGAAAAACATCTACTTCTGTTTTGTTGTCTATGCCAAAAACTTTGACTGTGTGGATCACATTAAACTTTGGAAAATTCTGAAAGAGATGGGAATACCAGACCGCCTGACCTGTCTCCTGAGAAACCTGTATGCAGGTAAGGAAGCAACAGTTAGAACTGGACATGGAACAACAGACTGGTTCCAAATCAGGAAAGGAGTACGTCAAGGCTGTATATTGTCACCCTGCTTATTTAACTTATATGCAGAGTACATCATGAGAAACACTGGGCTGGATGAAGCACAAGCAGGAATAAAGAATGCCAGGAGAAATAATAAATTCAGATATGCAGACGACACCACCCTTATGGCAGAAAGCGAAGAAGAGGAGCCTGGCAGGCTACAGTTCATAGGGTGGCAAGGAGTCGGACACAACTGAGTGACAAAGCACCACCTAAAAATAGTACAAAAGATGGTTTATGCAAACCAGAAACAGGCTCAGGGATTAGGAAAGAGACAGTGATTTCCAAAGGGGAGAGGGAAGAGGGGGGAGGAAATTAGGGCAGTTACAAACTACCATGTATAAAATAGCAATAAGGATATATTCTATAACACAGGAAATTATAGCCCATACTTACAGTTTTTGATGTTTCAACATTAGTTCCAAAAAGTTCTTAGGAAAAACAAAAGGAACAAAGGAAAGCAGATTGAAAGAATTTCAACTTGCTTCAAATGAAGATTTATTATCATATGGAATGCTGATAATATCGAAATATCTTAAAGGTACAAACATGAATTTCAGAAATACACATTGGACCAAAAGAAATAGGTCAATTAAGTAAATTTTCTTTTGAAAATAAGTTTAAAATCCATCTGATTTGTAGCCCATGCATGTTAAGAACACTTGATTCTTTAGTGACTTTAGGTCATATTTGCAATAAACATTTCTGTTAATGTTCTAAAGGCTTAATACATGTACCATCCTTAGCTATACAGGGGTGCACATGCACACATGTTAAATACACTGACCTTCTCCTTGACAAAGTTCATAAGCAGGTGAGGAGGGCATTTGTGAAGAACTTGATTAAATTTAAAGTGCTAAGGTGGGATAATTTTTGTATATGTGGGCAGACAAATTGAAGTCAGTGAAGGATTACTTACAAAGAACTGATCCAAGTTTTAGCAGGCCATTGAGGGTGAAGGGTGCAAAGCACAGGGCCAAGTGTATGTCTAGATTAATTCAGCCCAGCACCTGTGGTTCATCACATTCCATGCAAGAAAAAAATTAGGTGATCCAGAATGAACACTGTATTCTTTGAAAGACTAACATTTTTTAGGCAAGGATAATTATTTCAACCAGAGGGTAATCATTATGCAAAATGAAATGCCTGGCCTTGTATAGAAATTCTACCTCTCTTTCTTTCTGCATCTTCCATATCTTTGTTTTCATTTGGTGGTAAATTTATAAATTATTTTATCCTCTTTTGATTTCTTCTCATTACATTATTTCTGACTTCCCCAGTGGCTCAGTGGGAAAAAAATCCCCCTGTGATTCAGGAAATACAGGTCTGATCCCTGGGTTGGGAAGATCCCCTGGAGCAGGAAATGGCACCCACTTAAGTATTCTTGCCTGGGAAATCCCATGGACAGAGCAGCCTGGCGGGTACAGTCCCGCTGCACATGGGGTCACAAAAAGAGTCTCGTACCATTTAGCAAATAACAACACAGTCTTTCAAATGCTTTTCTTTCCATTAATTCCGCTCTTTCTTAATACAGTCATCCCTCAGTTTCTTTGGGGATTGCTTCCAGGAGCCCACACAGAATATTCCCTCCAGGATATCAAAATAGGTGTATGCTCAAGTCCCTAACATAGAGTGGGTTGTGCCATGAATACACTCCATCCTCCATATTCATGGGTTTCAAATTCATGGATAAAGAGGGTGGAATGTATTATTTTTCCTTCCTTTTCTCCTTCCACATTCCCTGCCAAAATATTTTTTATTAAAATGAACAGTTTTCAGGAAATATGTGTGTAAAGAGCTAACGGGAAGTTAAGAATAATATCAGATTGATGTCATAGATAATGTTTTGTTTTATATGTAATAGTGAAAATTCATACCATAATTCAAAGAAAGAAATAAAATAAAGCTGGCAGCATTTCTTTCATCATATTTCAAAAAGATGTTCGTACCATAGGAGAAGATGTATGCCCCCATACACAACATAAGCTATCTGGCATGTTTGAGACATCTGATTTAGTGCGAGGAATGCAGTGTGAAGAACTTCCTTGTGGCTCAGATGGTAAAGAGTCTGCCTGCAATGTGGGAGACCTGGGTTTGATCCCTGGGTTTGGAAGATCCCCTGGAGAAGGAAATGGCAACCCACTCCAGTATTCTTGCCTGGTGAATCCCATGGACAGAGGAGCCTGGCAGGCTACAGTCCATGGGGTCTTAAGGAGTTGGACACAACTGTGCAACTAACATATATATATGCAGTATGAGGTTGTTATTGTCCTTGAATTTGAGACACTATTCACCTTACAATGACCAGAGATACATATTTAACAGCTACCATTTGTTTACGGATCTTGCATATCAAGTGGGGAAATCCATCCATCAAATGCAACAAGTTTCTCTTGACTAGATCGAAGCACAGGCCTTTCCTTAAATGGCTATGTTGAAATATAAATTCCACTTATCTCCAGTGGCCTCTCCTCAAGTGAATCTAACCTAAAAATCTATCTATTACTTAGAATAATTATCCTACTTACAGTCTATTCTTTGAGTAAAATGGGATTTTATCAGAAGTATCTCATTGGATACAAAGTGCAGGACTTGTATGAAGCATTTTCTCTTACACCTAGTACAGTCTTACAAACATTAAAGCTCATAGCCTATTTTTCTCAGTAATGGTAAAGAGAGATTATTTTAATTGCCTTTCAGAGACATCATAAGAACCAAAAAGGGGGAAAGTATTATTACCTTTGTTTGTGCTCTGAGTTCTTAAGTATTCATTGTATGTTTTCTCTCTGGGTCTGTTTCTAGTGGTATAACCCTTGTTAATAGGAATTAGATCAGATTATGATTGTGTTGTGGTTATCTTAATTTTGCATGTTTTCTTCATCAAACAATACATATTTATATTAATTATCTCATATCAGTGTGAATAAATAAAATTCAGTGCTATTTAGCATTTACTTTACTGTTAGCTTTTTTTGTCTTAGGAACTACTGTAAATTTCATTGTAATAACAGTGAATTATGTTTAGCAGCATTGCCTTGTTTTATTAAAGGAGCATTTTAATTTGATGTTAGAAACAACCGGCTTTAAAGATGTGATTGGCCTTCAATTCTTTTTAGATTCTTCTTGGAGACGCACTTACCACAAAAATGAGCTCTGTGGGAATTTGGCAACCTAGCTGATAATAGGATAAATCATTTTTAGTTTACAGGAGAAAGCAAATGCTTCACTATTGTGTTGTTATTATTTATTACGTCAAAAAGGAAATGTAATTTTTAGCTAGCTATGTGCATGTGAGTCCAAATATCATTTGATAAAATTAGTCAAGTGGGAAAATTCCACTTCTTTGTGATGACACATCAAATATGCCCTTGTCACTAAAAACATTAAGGATGAAAAAGTGATACTTTGTTTTTCCAAGCACCCTAAAACTAACAGAAAAATCTAAATTATGATATATTTATTTTTCAGGAGCCAATGAGAAAGAAATAGCCCTAATGAATGGTTTGACTGTTAATTTACATCTTCTACTGGTAAGCTTCTTTTCCCACCAGTGTTTAGTATACACTCATTTACAGAATCTGATTTCTTCTATCTTTAATTCATGAGGGTTTTGGAGTTTTACTTACTTAAAAATAAATTGTGAGATTATTTTCAATTCTACCAGGAAATGCTGGGCCCTGCTAGAATGGCTTCTTCATAATCATGGGAGAGTTGTCTCTTTACAAAGAGCTTTAGAATACTAAGCTCTTATCTTAGAACATAAGGAATAAGAGTCACAGTTGATGAAAAGCTAAATTGCCACAAGCACACAAAATAATGATGTAAAAATGGTAGCAAGCAGTGATCTTTTCAGAAAGACAGTTTTCCAATATGCTGAGTTTCAGGGGGATGGGTCTATGGAATATTATGTTTCTGTAAATTAATTTTGGGGGGTAGATTAAAAAAGACCCTGTTGCTGGGAGAGATTGAGGGCATGAGGAGAAGGGGGCAGTGGAGAATGAGATGGTTAGACAGCATCACCCACTCAATGGACATGAAATCGTGCAATCTCCAGGAGATAGTGAAGGACAGAGAGTCGGCCTGCTACAGTCCAAGGCATCGCAGAGAGTCAGACATGACTTACTTGACTGAACAACAATAACAAACATTAACTGAGTCACTCTGCTTAGGTATTTCTTACATTCTAAGAATTTGATAATATGTATGCCTTAAAATATATATTCTTGGTTTGAAATATCGTACCTAGAGTAATTGATGTCATGAAAATTTTGTATTTCATTTTTAAGTGAGATTTTGAAAGCATGTCTATAAGACAAAGATGCACTATTAAGATATTGATATTTTATTTTTATAATATACAAACATTATTATTAAACATGCCTGAAGGAAAGTGCTTGTGGAGTATGTTAAGTATGAGGTAAACAGCATGATTTTCAGTTCAGACAACTCTGGTTTGGCTCCCAGCTAGATTACTTAAAACCTGTTTGATTTTGGACAAGGTGATAAAGAATCACCTGCAGTGCAAGGGACACAGGTTCAATCCCTGAGTCGAGAATACCCCCTGGACAAGGAAATGGCAACCCACTCCAATATACTTGCCCGGGAAATCCCATGGACAGAGGAAACTGGCGGGCTACAGTCCATGGGTTGCAGAAGAGTCAGACACAACTTAGCAACTAAGTTTAGCAACTAAACAATTGGAATTTCTAAATCTTAATTTTTTCCATTGTAAAAAATGAGGATGATAATATCTACCTCATAGTATAAAACATGATAGTATGTGAAAATTGCTTTAGCACCCCGGCCAGTGGTCAACATCCAATTAACAATAGCAATCATCCTCGTTGTTATTACTGTCAGTCAGTATTCTCCAAGAACTGCACGGAGAAATGAAAAGGCTCCACTGAACACATGAGCTACTTTTCCCTGGTGACTCTAGAAATCCCAAATGTTTCATTAGGGCCAAGGGACTTTCAGCTGAACCTAAAATTAGATTTCATACAATCTTAAAACTTTAGAAATATTATGTACTAGAAACCAAATCTACAGCTCTAGATAAATCACTGTGAATAAGACATACATATAGATAGGCTTCCCAGGTAGCACTAGATAGAATATGATATTTCAGTCTCAGAGCAATTGCCATTAAGTGCATTGGGATTTTCAATTTTCAATTAATTTTCAATTAGCACTTAAGTAAAGTTTAAGAATTCATTTTTATCTGATTCATAGTTTTCTCTCAAATTTGCTTTCCTATTGATAAACATAGTGAGCAAATATCTCCTTTTTAGAATTCACTGGAAACAAGGCTAATTGGAAAAATGTACCTTTGATAGGCATCTAACTGTATAATTAATTAATTCCTTTAAAATGCTGGAGATTATAAAATTAAAGTGTGGTATAAAAATGAACAAATGTCTAAGTTGTACATTAATGCTTTTCTCAATAAATCCATTTCATTGCAGTTAGCATTTTTCAAGCCTACACCCAAACGGTATAAAATTCTCCTAGAAGCCAAAGCCTTCCCTTCAGATCATGTAAGGATTCTTCAAATGATATTTATATTCTTTTTACTCTTCCTAAAGGAGCATATCATTTGCCTGACTTGAATGTTTATTCACTAGTCTTTTCTAAGTAACCTTATAATAAAAAGATCTGTCAAATGCTTTTGATTTATGCATTTTTATAGATTGTAGCTTTATTTCTTTTGTTCAAGTAAAACATGTGTTAAGGGAAGAAAGAATTGAATAGGAACATTGATTTATTAGTCTTTTTAAAGACACTGAACAAACCACTGGTCTAAATCAAATGCAGTTATAAATGTTTTATTAATTCTTTTTTTATTAATTCTTGTTGCTGTTTTATTTTATGAAATTAAATCAATACACACCCCAGTACTTAACCCTTTAGCTACCTAAGGTAGGAATATAAACATTTATCTGTCCATTTGCTTTCATAACACACTAGCATAATTATATTGGAGAAGGAAATGGCAACCCACTCCAGTGTTCTTGCCTGGAGAATCCCAGGGACGGGGGAGCCTGGTGGGCTGCCGTCTGTGGGGTCGCACAGAGTCGAACACGACTGAAGCAACTTAGCAGCAGCAGCAGCAGCATAATTATTGGTGGTTTTTAACTTAAAAAATGTATTGAAGACTTTAAGAATTTTTTGTGGTTCAAGAAAAAAAATCATGCTATTTTTCAGCAATTTCAGTTGATGAGAAATTTAACTGTTACAGACACCAACACAGCTAAAAGCATATTTCAGTTTTAGTATTAGAGAAACTTGATTTCCATCTTTATATTATCATTGTTTAAGTATTCTAGCCTATATCTTATAATTTCAAAGCATTTAATCATTCAAATTAATAGCCATGATCTTACTAAAAAGGATCCAGAATCTTTATCTTGAAAAAATTCAGGGTCCCTAAAATTTCTGGTTCCCATTTTCATCTGGGACTCTCAGTGAAGGGAACTTGTTTATCCTTTTTCTTATACTAGCTTACTCTTTCTAGGGCAAACCATTTCTCTATCCTGTATTGAAGCCTAGCAAGTCTTCACTGCTCACTTTGGTTATGTTGTAAACTCTGTTTTGACTCAAATTAGATTAATTAAATATCTTACTCAAAAAATTTCTTATATTTCTAAAGACTAAATGACCCTTACATTTCTATCCATATAATATTTCTGTTTCAAAGGATGTTCAGATTGCTGCATGTAAATTATGTTAAATTTTTCTCTGATACATTCTGTTTAGTCACTTTTAACCTTGGCTTTGAATTTAATATGATAACATGCTTTTATTGTTATTTTATTACCTTTTTTTTTGAGCTATTCTAATGTACTTCTATGCACTGGACTTGATTTAATAAATCATCTTTCTTTTCCAGTATGCTATTGAGTCACAGCTTCAACTTCATGGACTTAACATTGAGAAAAGTATGCAGATTATAAAGCCAAGAGAGGTATATAAGAAAGAGAAATAAATATTCATCATGCTTCTATTTAGTATTGATTTTTTCTTCATTTTCTTCAAAAGTTTATTATCTTCATTATTTTAATGGAACTTTCAAGAAAGTATAAAAGACCTATACTCTGTTACTATTAGGTCATTTTGCTTAAAATAGAAATGTAACTCAGAAGTGTATTTATTTTAATTTTTTCAAGGGCTAGTCATATTATAAGCAAACTATTTTCCTATTAATACCACTGGAGTCTGCCATATTCTTCAGTGGGATGGGAGGAGATAGAAACTTGCATATATCATTTTCAAATTTAAATGCCATTGCCTGTGGGTGCCATTAAAATCATGTTAAAAATCAGTTATATTTGTTGAAATTGAATGATGCCTATCTTTTTGCCCCTCTTAATCTAAGTACCAAATGTTTGCCTCTGAGTTTAGTCTGGGGTATTGAAAGGGACTTAGTGTAGCAGAAGGAAATTAGGTTTACAGTCTCGTTATTACTCCCCAGGGAAATCCCAGTGACTTTGTGTTACTTACTTTATCTCTGAGATTTCTTTATATTTGAACAGATAACAAAGGAAACAGTTGGGCTTAACCATATGTTTAAGATCTAAAATACTGTGCCCTTTAATAAAGCTGTAAGGCTAAGTTGTATAGGCCTTGATATTCCAAACCCTGCAGCTTGTGTAACTTGGCACCAACAGATCCACACGGGATAAATTTTAGGTTTCATGTATGTACGACACTCCCAAGATAATGTCTGAACAATTATTTCTTTCAATCCAAAACCAATTTGAGAAATTAAAGATCTACTCTATTCACTTCTTTTTGCCAACATGTAATATATTAATGGAACAGAAAGTTCTCACAGCTTTGGAATGATATGTTTCATGTATTATACATAAATTGCTTATTTCTAACAAAAATGACTATAGCCATCACAATTTTTATTTTAAGTAATAAGTGTTGTGGAGCTGTATGACTTAATCATATATTTGGGACCACTCTTTAGCATTACTAGATTTGAGCAGGTCAACATGAAAGAGAACCATATCTTATCATTGAAAAATAAGTTTCTCAATTGCTTAGCACCGATTCTTTAAAGAAATAAAGCATTAGTATATAGAGCACTTTCCTTACTTTTATTTAACAATTATATTGGACAAAATGTATTAGCTTCTCTACAGGAAAAAAAAAAAAAAAAGAGGTTGGGGTTGTCATGTTACTAATTTTACTTCAAATTTTTTTTCTTAGAATTACTGAAATCCTTTTCTTCATGTGTAAAATACACATCACTTAGAAATTCAGTGATTTCATTGTCAACTCTTTTTTAATTTAAAATTTACTTTTAACTGGCGGATAACTGCTTTACAATGTTGTGTTGGTTTCTGCTCTACACCAATTTGAATCAGCCGTATATCCCCCTCCTTCTTGAACCTTCCTTCACCCCCACATCCCACCGCTGTAGGTTGTCACAGAGCACCAGGCAGAGCTCCCTGTGTGATACACCAAATTCCCACTAGCTGTAGATTTTACATATGGCAATGGATATGTTTCAATGCCATTCATTCCACTCCTCTCCTTCCCCCACTGTGCCCACAAGTTTGTTCTCTATGTCTTTGTCTCTATTCCTGCCCTTCAAGTAGGTTGACCAGTACAATTTATCACTCTTATTTTTATAGATAATCATTTTTGCAAACAAGTCTCAGACCACTAGCAGAAATTAGCATATTATTACATTTGTGATATGTATTATATATGCATAATGTGGGACATAGTAATTGGCCAATAGTAAGAGTTACCAAAATTAAAAATAATTGAAGAAAAATCCATTAATACTGTAACGAGTTTCCCCCAAATATTAATGTAGTTAATGATGCTTTGACTTCAAGACCATGTCAGATTTAGCAGTGTAGAAAATTCATGAAGACTTCATAAATAGATGAGAATTATTAGGCTACAAATTTATAATTTGTATCTGGCAGAGTTCTTTCACTCAAGTTGTTTATAAGACCAAATTAAATCATTCACAATATTCACAAAGTAACTGATCACTGAATTGTGGGAGAAAAGTGACCTTGATAATATTGAATTTTATTGATAGTTTCTTTGTGTTTGGATCTTTACCTTCAGATTGATATGGAACAGATTTTACTCTTAAATTAATAGAAAATATTAGGCTAAGTCTCACTCAGATAATGATGTACATGTGTCTTTTATCTGGAAAAAAATAATGATTTTAGATTGATAAGTAAAATACTAATTTCCAAGAAATCAGTTTTGACATTTAATATTTTATGAATATCCTATTTTTCTGGTATTTTATTGGATGGTAATAAAAATGAAATAATTTATAAGTATCTAAATAGTAAAGATTAATCGAAAAACTGAAGAATAAAATCAGGCAATAGTTTTGCAAAAACTTTCCTTTATAAAATACTTTTTACTATTGTATTATCATTTCTTAATAACAAAAAGCATGTTCAAATACATGTTCTTGCCAGATTTTTGAAGATTCTTAACTTGAAAAAAAAAATCTTTGCTTTTTCTTATGGTAGGAAAGAACCCAAAGTGATTTTTGGATTGGGAAATATAAATGGAAAAGTTGTCATTGTGATTATGTAATTTATGCCTACCACGACTTTAGGGGGAAGACACATTGAGATTAGAGGATATCCTTGAAGTAATTGAGAATGAAGGTGACTCTATTGCAGTGATCCTTTTCAGTGGTCTGCATTTTTATACTGGACAGCTCTTCAATATACCTGCCATCACAAAAGCAGGACAAGCAAAGGTATGTGCACCATTTCCCCCTCCCTGCTTTGTCCAGAACATCACTCTGCTGTAGAGCATTCAAGTGCACTTTTAGTAAAATACATTTTTCTATGTCTGTGTACAATTATACACACACACACACACACACATATATATATATGATATATGAAAGTGTTAGTCAATCAGTTGTGTCTGACTCTTTGCAACCCCATGGATTGTAGCCTGCCAGGCTCCTCTGTCCATGGATTTCCCCAGGCAAGAATACTGGAGTGGGTAGCCATTCTCTTCTCCAGATCTTCCCTACCCAGGGATCAAACCCAGGTCTCCCATGTTGCAGGCAGACTCTTTACAGACTGAGCCACCAGGGAAGCCCCATATGAGATATACATATATATATATTTGCCTAGAGTAAAATATTTATGTTTTAAAATATATTTAATATATATGTATTTAATATATATATTAAAATATAAAGTTTATTAAATGCACATTAAAATGTAAATATTTAGCTTTAGGCATCTCTATTTAAACCTCTTTTGTTACTTCTGTGGTCATACCTCCTTATTACCATCTGCTCTCTCAATGTCTACCTCTAATCAGCAGGATGGGTGGGCTTCCGTAAGTGTTGTCATTAGTACAGAACTGCTCAGTCAGCAGAAGTAGCCAATACTTAGGATAGTAACTATATATTAGGACTATTAGAAACTCAACTCTAGTGCTTTGTTGCACTATAACTCATTCTAAATATAATCTATGCTCATTAACCCTATGTACCTGAAGAATAAAAGTTTATCATAGATGGGATTTTACCCAGTTTACTTTAAGGAAGCCATTATACTGCCTATAATGAGTAATTTTCCTTAACTACTACTGAATAATACTTACACAGTATACTATTATGAAAGAGTAACTCTTTATATATGTCTTATTAAAAAGTGTTTTAGTATATGTTTGCTTGAAGAAAATAAGAGGGAAGACACTTAACAGTTACAATTTGTATTTAAAATCTTTAAGTAAGTGTCTATTTGATTCAGCAATCAAGCCATATATTTAAAAAGTTAACAAATTATATTATTAACATTAGTAAGTTATGGGATTAATACATAAGTGAGATCTAGTTAATATATTCAGTTATTGAAGCTAAATGAATGGAACTAATGAAAAGAAATTTAGCACCATTACCAGCGGTCTCTAGGAATTTCCAACCACAACTTCCAACTGATTTGATAAATGTGAAAGTGGTGCATTACAAAAGATACAATGATGATGTCTTCTTAACTTAGATATTAAAGTTTAAGCACCAAAATAAACATAGTTCAGTAAAATATCAGATTTTAAAATGTTATGCAAGTAATTAGAAGTCCCTGATCGCCTTACTATACATGCATGTCTCATTAACTTTCATAGAAATGAGGCAGGAAGGTAGAGAAGAAAGATGGTGAGTTTTGGAATCACTCAGTCTGAGGTTCCAATCTTGGCTAGGTCAGTTAATTTTATATGAATTTGGGCAAGTTACTTGACTTCTCTGAGTCTGTTTTCAAAAGCGTTAGTTGGAATAACAGAACCCACTTGATGAATGCAGTGCTGATTATGAAGATTATGAAGTATCTATTAGATTGCACATATTCTGCTATTAAATAGTGGTTACCTCTCACTTTCCACTGTCCTCAACAAGTATGAAGTTAAGAAATAGGCTTAAATATACATTTTCTTTCATTTCTCATTAAAAAGCAAAATAAACTTGTTTACTAGGTATTATATATAACTCCCATTCAACTACTTTGAGGCTAAAACCATTCTTTCAGTATTTTGCAGGCTTTCTTTCACTTTCAAAATGTAGTAATTGCCTACTAGGTAAGACTCTCATTGAGTTTTCAGTCATAGAAAGCAAGGTACGAATGAGTAGTAGCATATAAATGCAACTGTACAGAAGTGATGGATATTATGGGAGTGAAATGGTGATCTAGCTGACTTCAACTTATCCATTATCAAAATTATTTTAACAAATATTTATACTCTTCCTAGACAATTCCCTCCATTCTCAATGAAGATTTAGAAAAAGTATTTAAAATGTAGATTTACATAGATCTCTTGGGTGGTCTATGAAAATAGAGCTGAAGAGAGAGAAAGAAAATTAAAGGTGTCAATCAAGAAAGGGGCTTCCCTGGTGACTCAGAGGTCTGCCTGCAATGTGGGAGACCCGGGTTCGATCCCTGGGTCGGGAAGATCCCCTGAAGAAGGAAACGGCAACCCACTCCAGTATTCTTGCCTGGAGAATCCCATGGACGGAGGAGCCTGGTGGGCTACAGTCCACGGGGTCGCAAAGAGTCAGACACGACTGAGCAACTTCACTCACTCACTCACTCACTCACTCAATCAAGAAAGAGTTGGGAAATTTGAGAGGAAAAACTGCCATTAAAGAGTCACCATTATGAATGTCTAAGTGAGATTGAGAAAAAAAAAGGAAAGTTTCCAGAAATATAGTTGCAACCAAAACTGATTGATTAATAAAAGCCAACATTAGTAGATTTTCAAGTAGAAACTTCAAATGAAAGAGAAGTGGGAGATAGGATTTTTTGAAAAATATATTAAAGAAATACATATATACCAAAAAGATCACAAATTATAAGTGGCTAGATGAGTTATTCTGAATTCTTATAACCATCACCTAGATCACGAAATTTCTAGAACATTTATAAAACTCAAAATCTTCCATGTATATAAATATAAATACATACATATTAGTTTTGTCCATCTTTGAACTTCATATGAATGGATTAACATACATTGTTTTATGTCTTTTTATTTGCTCACTACTATATTTGTGAAGTCCATCCATTTTTGTTCAAACAGTAGTTTTGAGTGTTTTCCTTTTCATTTCAGTGTAATATTGTATTGTATTATATGAAATAGATCACCATTTAATTTTTTTTTCATTCTAATCATTTGAGGGCTATTACAATAAATTCTACTCTAAATATCCTTATACATTTCTTTGGGTATGCATTCATACCTATTTCTGTTAATTACATGCCTAGAATTGGCATTCTTAGAACATCATGTAGGTGTATGTTAAATCCAGATCAACAATGACAACTTTCCAAAGGTTTGTATCAATTGGTCATATACGCTCACCGTGAATTTCTGTTACTCTACATTCTCACCAATAGCAAACTTCACTATTGGTGAAGCTGAGGATATTTCAAATGTGTACTTGCTAAGTTTGTTTGCTTGATTTTTTCTTTTATGAAGTGCCTGTTCAAGTGTCTTGTCCAATTTTTCAAGTGGTTATCTCTTTGTTATAAATAGTATAGAAATTGATTCTGATGGAAGGAGAAGATAAACAATTTCTAGTGAGCATCTAAAAGGAAAACTAATAAATTAATCAAACAACAACTGGTAGTGTAGTATGGCTTTGATTCACATAATGAATTTAGAGAATACTGAGGCTTTACTTAACTGAGGAGAAGACCTGGGATCATGACAAGTGTGTGAGACCAATGGAAACTAAGCATATGAGCAGGTTAGAGAGCCATATTATAAGGGAAGGCCAGCATGTGAAAAGAGACATCATTTTCATATTTTGTCTCTGAAGCTATCTACTTAATTTTGTATTATTGTCCAACCTACTATCTTGGAGCTCTGCCTTACATATATACATGTTCATATTCTATTACTTATTTGTACTAATAATTTCTTCTCATCTACACTCACTGGGTGTTCCGTATTTTCCCCTGAATTACTGTCATAGAGATTTTGACTATCATCTACACTCACTGAATGTTCCCTATTTTCCCCTGAATTACTGTCCTACAGATTTTGACTATTGTCACCAGTCAACTTTCACTACCCAGTAAAAGCTACAGGCTACTCCTACACTTGAAAATTGTTACTTATGACCACCTAACTATTACACACAGAAGTTCTATATGCACCTTGAGATCAGTATGCCCCAGAGTTGTCTCCCTCCAAAATAACACTACTGTTTCACACCACTATCCTTATAGTCCTTTATAGACTCAACCCTGACATTTTCCTGTTCTTTACCTTTTCAACCAATCACTTCTAATTCTTTCCTCTCAGGGAGTCTTTCCTTTAATAGTCCTTAATCAATTATGAAGGTTTTCAGCTGCAAGGAAAAAAGTCCCAGAGGAAATAATAGCTGAAAATTAGGTACTTATTTTTCTCACAACAGAAGCCTTGAGGCAGGAGTGTGCTAGGATGCACTAAGCAGGTCAGTAACGTTGGTGTGACATCTCCAGGGCTTTCTGATATGTCCTTCAGATTTCTCAAGTCACAGTCGCTAGGAGAGTTGTCCCAGATCCAGATATCACAGTTCTCTTTAAAGCATAAAGAAAGAAGAGAGGAGAAAGAGCACTACAGTTTTATCCATCCCTTTCATCCAAAGTGTAAAATCTTTCCCAGAAAAACCTAGCAGTTTCCAGTTTATGATTCAATGCTTTTTGAATAATTATAAATAATTCTGAAAGTAGTGAAACATTTTCATTAATGAAATATTTAGATAGCAGAGACAGAGCCGACTTGGCTTTGAACCCATGCCTTTCTATTAGTTTCTAGCATAGTTTGAGTGGCTTAATTCATTTACCAATGTGACTTCATTTCTCCACTTAGTAAATGGGGAAGGTAACAGTGCCTACTTCATGTATTTGCTCTAAGCAGAAACAAGGAACTATTCCTAAAACAGTGCATTGCAAGTAATAAGTAAACATTATCAGCATATATAAAAAATCACAGTGTAGTATCCACCTACAAAAAAAAAAAAAAAACAAAGAAATAATGAATCCTTAGAAAGTGAAATATTCAGAACTTTACTGTACTTGAACACTTCTACACTAGATTATGAAAGAAAACAAGAAGCAATGTGGTTAGGATTCAATAGACTAGACTAAATTTTTTTTAAAAATTAGGTAATGAACTAACAACAATTTTAATAATCTTATCCCTAAAAAAACTCATTGCCAAATGCTTGTATTCTACTTTCCCTCTCCAATGCCATACAAAATGTCCTTCAGCACTTTGGCACTCATGGTGCCTGGCAGACAGTGGTTCCAAATAAATATTTTTTGACTGAATGATTACTTATCTTATTTATCACATATTTTACACTATTTTACTGTATATGGATGCTGGCATGTTAGTTTCTTTTAGCTTAAAGAAAATTGAAATGCAAATCACAGCTAAAAAGAAGACTAAATTTTGCAACCCTGTGTTTTATTAGCTTCTCCTTTGTTGTGTGGCACTCTCTAGTGGGTGTGAGTATGAACATCTCTTAGACCCAACTATAAGCTGCCTACTGCTGCTGCTGCTGCTAAGTCACTTCAGTCGTGTCCGATTCTGTGCGACCCCATAGACGGAAGCCCACCAGGCTCCCCCATCCCTGGGATTCTCCAGGCAAGAACACTGGAGTGGGTTGCCATTTCCTTCTCCAGCGCATGAAAGTGAAAAGTGAAAAGTGAAAAGTGAAAGTGAGGTCACTCAGTTGTGACCGACTCTTAGCGACCCCATGGACTGCAGCCTACCAGGCTCCTCCATCCATGGGATTTTCCAGGCGAGAGTACTGAAGTGGGGTGCCATTGCCTTCTCTGATAAAACTGCCTAAATTATTAATAAATAATAATTGCAATTATAACCACAAAGTTTAAATACAGAATGAATTAGTTGTGGATTCAGAATAATATATGACAAAAGCAGAAATATGAATAAAGACATCATTATAATAAAGAAAGACATATTTTAGCTTTAATATCATTTAATAAAAACTGAGGTATCTAAATAACACTCATATAAATAACACTTCATTGATGCATCCACTTATCTTTAGGGAAGGTTTAAATTATTGTCAAAAATTTTTGATACTTTTTAGGAGACAAATAATTGATCAAACCTCAAAATTCAACAGGAAGCTTGGCTGAGATACTTCTAGTACTGAAGACTAGGAGTCAACTCTCACAGACTGTTACAAAAGAATAATATCAATAATACTTGCGTGAGATCAAGATTTGACCAGTGAATCAGTTAGGAAAAATCAGTACCAGATACTTTTATATACAACTATAACATAAACTGGCATGTTGTAGGAAATTTTTATATATAATGAATAAACCTTTTCTGAAAAGATTTAATATTCAGATGCTCACCATTAAGTAATCTTTACTAGAAACTGTAGTACATACAGCCATTATTTTATTAATGGCACTGCCAGCTCACCAAACAGGATCTTGTCCTTAGTGCATAAAAGAATCTGTCTCTATATTCTCTGTAATAGAGCAATACACATTTGAATCTTTCACCCATTCTTTCTATCAGTGAATATCTGAAGAGTAAATTATAATAATAGAATTCTAAACAAGATCTCCTAATTTAGCCTGGAGTGTTAGACTGACCTTCTTAGACAAGATGAGACCTCAGCAAATTCTAAAATTATGAGTAGGAATTAACTAGGTAAAAACCCCTCCAGGGGGCAGATAATATGGTGGAGCCATTCTAGATATTAAAAAAAAAAAAAGAATTGCAAGGAAGCAAATATTTCAGTATAATTTGATTATAGAAAAGGCTGTATGATTTGATAGAAAAGGTATGCTAAAAAATGAGTCTATAAAGCAGAGACAGGCTGGGTAAATAAGAGCCCAGTAAGCTATGTTATATGTCTTGAACTTCTCTTAAAGACATAGGGAGCCACTGAAAGCTTTTAGACAATGAAACAAACTGGGTTTTGTTTTAATTTTAAAAAGATATGCCCTACTTACAGGAATGGGTAGGGAAAAGATGAATAGAGTCATCTCCAGTCTCTATGCAAAAAGTTTAAAACTCTCTGTCATGATACAGTTCAAAAGATAGGGGTACCAGAGGACAGATCCATTTCTTACCAAATGAAATATTTTCTGATCTCTTCATAGATCACTCTTATTTAAACATTTTATCTTAGTGATATTAAAGACAAAATTTGTATAAGCATCAGAAATGAAGGATCTGTACTGAACTCTTGTTTCACCCAGATTTGGACCTATTCACAGAATACAAGGATTAAAAAAAATAATAATAATAACACACACACACGTACATACAGAGTCAGAGACAGAGAGATAGAGAAAGAGAAGGGAAAAATGACCTAAATTTTAGATAGACCATCTCATTAACTAAACATACTTTACTTGGGGAATAGCAAAGGATTATTCTGTTTAGAAATACAAAATACACTCTCTGTAGTTTATCCAAGTAGGAGCCTGGAGTCAATGTTGGTAAGGATCAATGCCCAAGAATCTAAAAATTTTGAGCTGTCCCTAAGAAGTTTTCATCAGATGTTTTATCTAATTTAAGCTTTTCATTAAATGGACCATGTGAGAAAGATTGATTAATTCTCAATAGAAGAGAAATTTGCACTCAAGATGTTTTAGGATTACAGATCTGAGAAAAGCAAGACTCCAAGTTGTCAATCAGGATTGTTGCTTTGGAAACCACTCTCATCAAAGCCATGGTGGATAATTATTTCTTCTGATCTAGCCCCATCCAAACCCAGCATTCCCCAAACGAAAGTGTATACTTAGGGTTTCTTTTAGATGATATGCATTTTACAAAATCCTAAAGTTGCCTTAGACTAAGGCTGTGCTTAGTTGCTCAGTCGTGTCCAACTCTTGTGACCCCATAGACTGTAGCCTGCCTGGCTCCTCTGTCGATGGGATTCTCCAGGCAAAAATACTGGAGTGGTTTAAGATCTATATTTTTTAGCCACTTGATAAACAAAGGAAGGGTGATTTAAGCCTTGTTAAGCTGAAAAATGAAAGTGTTTCAACATGAAATGCACAAATACATTTTAATTTAATCACTAACCACCATAAGAATGGAAAGAGAAATGTGTGTCTCATGGCAATCAACGTAGGTGGAATTTCAAAAGAACTTTAAGCAGGAAAAAAAAATCCCCAATAAAATGTGAGATATCTCTTAATGTCCTTCTTCATATTACCCTTATTTAATCAGGTAAATTATGTATGCAAACAAAAGTAGAGATATCAAAGACTGAGCTGAGAAGGCAATGTTCATTTTCTTAGGAAATTATCTTAAGTAAGGTGGTGAGCAAAGAGGATAACTATAACATTGTCTGTAAAAACTAGATTTAAGGGAAAAAATTAAAGAATGATGTCTTTAAGAATTATCCCATAAACTTCTTTGCAATATTATCAAGTTCAGTATGTAGTAAACTTAATAATATAAGCAAATTTGGTTGAGAAATTGAGCATTCAGATTGACATAGTAATCACTAGAAAACCATATTAGGGAAGAGTGTACTTTCATTTCTAATCAAAATGGTGCTTTCTTCGATATAGAGCACCATTATCACATGATGGATAAATTAAATAGTTGCTTTAAAACCACTGTGTAACAGGATAGGTAGATAAAACAGATATGTAAAGGTTAAAGGTTTCCACTCACCCAAAAATTAACTGCCGAATACTGGGAAGGTTGTGATTAGGTCCTGGTATCTCCTATTTGATCCTTTGCCTCATTTTCCCCACATGATGCCCATTACTCTTCTACCATTTGTGGAATGTACTTCAAATCACTTTAGCCTTTTTATAACTGTGCATATACTTAATTTAATATTGTATTTCCTCTGCTCTCCTTCACAAACTTATATTTAAGCTAAACCAAATGTTTCACATGTTTTCTGTACAGATGTCACACTGTTTTCATGCTTTTATTCTTAGCTTTCCTTACTCTTAGAACTTCCACATATGAAGATTCTATTCCTCTATCCCAGCTCAACCACTATTTGCTTCACAGGTTATGACTGGTCCTAGAGAATTGCTGACCCTCTTTGTATATGCAAATATGGTACATTAAAAATTTTTAATCACATGCCAATGATGACAGATTAAAAGATTTCATATAAAAATTCCTAGTTTTAAATACCTTCTGAAAAGTGACAAGTTTGGCAACATTAGACCATCTTTCCCCTAGGATAACAAGTGGTAAGGCTTAGTCATAGCTCTGCCCGCTAGATGGAACTTTAGTTCTTCAACACAACTCCCATTTCTACCTACTGACCTCAGCACTGAAGCAGAGTGACAGCTGGTATATATATTTCTGCTTACATTGCAGCATTCTTACAAAAATGAGTAAAAGGGAATGTTTCTTATAGGCTCAACTCACAATATTTCTTGACTAACTCCTGTGGAAACATGAGGGGGTGATCCTTGATCTTTGCCATAAAATTTTTCTCATGCCTCTGTGTCAGGCTAAATCTATCTTCCTGTTGTATTTCCATAGCATGACAGAAAATGTATTATTAGTCCCATTTTGCACTATCTTATAATTATTTATATGCATATCTATAAAATTTAGGAAGCTTTGGTAAGTAGAATGTTCAATGACTGATTGAGGATAGACTTTACAAACTTCACAGGCTTATACTAGTGCTTTTCATACACGTAATTACTTATCGTTAAATGCATACCTGTTTGGTCAGTGAATGGATAAATGTGTATATCAGTAAGAATGGATTAGGCTGTTTTTATGGATCACATATTGCATAAAAAGCATAACTCTGCTCCCATTTAATTAGAATCAGAAAATTCTGAAGAATTACTTATAATGGTTAATTACTCTAAAAAATCAAAATACTTGTAAAATTTGAGTTCTTTTTCTTTTTTTTTTTTTGAGTTCTTTTTCAAATTCCATTTCTACTCTTTGACATACTTAGGGCATGCAGACAACTCCATTAAGTTATTAAACATTAAATGAACTAAATTAAGCTTGAAAAATTACCTTGAGCTATTTTTCCCATCTTGGGTATCCAATATAAATCAAACAAACTATATTTTGTGTGAGAACCTTGCCAACTGGAGAAAGACTCTAGAAGAGCACAGTATTACTCAATTTGTTTTATTTTTCTTCTTTGGTTTTGCACTTACTTCTGACAATAAATAGAGGAGACAATAGCTGTTTTTTCTGGTAAAAGAAATAGCTGAAATTTACTCTTGAAAGCACACTCTGTTAGGTAGTAAGACATTTTTACCCGCAAATTACACAACACTTTATAGAGTCTGAAGGGTTTTTCTCTTTTCCTCTCTCTCAAATCCTTTACTCTTCCTGCCCAAGTAGCTGTTAGCTCTTAGCTCTGTCTCAGACCTTCTTAACTGACAGCGCCCCCCCGCCCCGCCCCGGCCACTTAAATTTCATTTGCAAAATGCTCCCAATACTCCTGCTTTCTATTTCTCATCTCTGGACTTGCCAGTCTCATCAATCTTTACTTTTTAAAAAGTCAGGATAAAAGGATGAATCTAGTTTCTGCAAGAGTGCTTTGTACAAAGGTAATAATACTAGGTGCTGCTGACGGCTTACTGTGCTTCAGGTACTTAGGATGTAGTATTTACAATATTCCCCACTATGCTAACAGGGAGCTTTTCCCATGATACACTGAAGGAAACAGAGTCTAAGGGAAGTTAAGCACTTGTTCAAGCTGGCTGAGCTATCTGGGAAACTGGAGTCTGGCTCCATACCTCTCTTTCCACTATATTTTCTCCTTTTACATCTGCAAACTTAATGTGTAATGACAAAGCAGTCTCAACATTTGGAAAGTCTAAGAAAATATTTATAACCCTCTTTCTTGGTTATTTTTCCTTGGGAAACTGAGGCCCCTGTCTTTAGGGTTGCATGATCATCTCTTCAGTTTAGAGAATGTTGAAAACTGCAGTTTTTACTTTGCCCTAGATGTCAAGGATAGGAATCAGAATTATTGCTGAATAAGATTCTGTCTGTGCCAGCATTCAACAGTACCCCAACTCAGAACTTCAAAACACACTCCTTCCAATTGCTCTCTTTAAGAGATGCCCCAAGACACTGATGGGTCTCCTTCTGATCGGTCTCTTAGGTAGTTCTACTGGTAATAGCTCTCACCAATGACAGTGTCATTGCCATTCCTGTTAGCAGCTCTTTAGGGCTTTTAGATGTGTTTGCAGGAGACCTCTCTCTAATTAAATGAGCTTACCAACTTCTATATGATTGGGAAGCTAATCTACGTGACACTGGGGAGAATTTCAACAGAAAATCCACTGAACCCTTTAATGGTAGCTGAGTTACAGAGTACTCTCCAGAAATTTCATTCTGTCACAGGTATATTGACCCCTCACTTAATATCAGGTTCCAGGATTTGAGAGAGACAGAGAGACAGATGGACAGAGAGAATAGATTAAGAAAAACTCCACTGTCTCTGCCTTTAAAGAGTCACATGGGGCATAGAGGCACATCAAAAGGAAACGGCTCTAGACTGTGCTGCTGCTGCTGCTAAGTCGCTTCAGTCCTGTCCGACTCTGTGCGACCCCATAGACGGCAGCCCACCAGGCTCCTCCGTCCCTGGGGTTCTCCAGGCAAGAACACTGGAGTGGGTTGCCATTTCCTTCTCCAGTGCATGAAAGTGAAAAGTGAAAGTGAAGTTGCTCAGTTGTGTCCCACTCTGTGCGACCCCATGGACTGCAGCCTACCAGGCTCCTCCATCCACAGGGTTTTCCAGGCAACAGTACTGGAGTGGGCTGCCATTGCCTTCTCTGCTAGACTGTGTTAATACTTGTCAAAGGTAAAAACAAATCTGTGAAAATGTCTTAGAATATCAATCTAGTCTAATACCACAATAAGTAGAGTTGTACATGTTCCAGTTCATCTTAAAGATTGGGTCAAAACCACACACTGCAAATTGACTCAAGAATAAGTCAGATAGTGTAGGCGATGTAGTCCCACTCAAGTTCAGAAAACTATCATTTTCCTCCAGGCATCTATTCACAGAACTAGAGCGCACAGTTTTTAAGAGAGAACTATTCTTCCAGACTCTAGTTGCCAGTTTTCCCCATAGGCTATCTGGTTAGCTATGTAAACTCGATAGCTAAAACAGTTCTGGAATTTAAACAGAGTACCTTGAGATACATATTAATTAAAAAAAAAAAAATAGAGGCTGTCTTTCCTGTGACATAAATAGAGCCTGGAAAGGTGTCTAAAAATGTACTAGTTTGGCCATCTTCAGTATCTGAGTGGAGTTCTACCACCCCATTCAGGACTCGGGTTTCCAAGCAAAGACAAGCTCTTTAGGATGTGCCCGTGTCCATTCTCTTCTTCCCAATATTCCACCTCCTGTCACTTTACTGTTACTTTTCCAACAGAACACATTCTTCATATATTCTTTTGGTTAACTATAGCTGTAAGCTACTATACTTTCTAAAAATATGAATGTATGGCTTGATGTAAGAAGGTAACAAAATTCTAATACCATTTTACTCTAATTTGTGCAGATTGACACATACATATTTCAGAATGGATTCCATTTTCACTTTTCAGCTAATCCATAAATCCAAACCAGAGTTTTTAAGTCACCAGGTGAAAGCATTCATTCTGATTTTGATTTCAAATTAAAGGTTCTCATTTTAATTTAATGAACTCCTTGATATCTGTGCCAGCCAGCCTTTGTTATGACTCTTTTTTGATTCAAAACTCTCCCTTGTTGAATATCTTATCTTTTTCAAAGTTCAGTCCTCTGGAAACTCCCAAGTACAGTCATGGTTCCCCAAATCCCTAGGAACAGCCCACATGAGAGGCACAGATGTTTGGTTTATTAGTGCTTATTGTCTCCTCTATACACATTTTCACATAAATACCATCAATCAATAGCTCTAGGAGAAAAAGGTAGTTTTCTTACTCAAATTATCATGTAGTGTAAGGGCTATTTAGGAAATCATCCTTCTCTGTACACTTACATTTTAAAATAATAGTTTGATAGAAGATACATTTCAAATGCTTACACCTTAACCTTAGAATTATTCATCATATGGTCTAGAGTAAAATCTTGTCTACCTTCCCAGTTTTTCTTGTTACTGTTCCTGTTTGCTGCTGAACTTCAATATGAGCATTTATAATTATCAAGTCACAACTTCCTGGACGGGATATTGTGTGTAGTTTTTCTCTTGCAGTACATATGCTGATTATTTACTTCTGGAATCATATATTATCTGTAAGAGCCTCAGAGCTAAAATAGCTTTGAGTAGCATTCAGCTTCTGCCTTAAAATTTTAAACGTTGGCTCTAGTTGCCAAGCTACTTGATTTCTAAAATATTTACCGCAGCTCCACTTGGAAGACTGTGTTGTGTCCTTTTAACTTATGAATTTATTCTCATTTTATACTGCTATATGTTTTAATAGTGAGGAATAGCTATTCCCATCAAACTCTTGCTATAAATAAGAGAAGGCTTAACATATCAATTCAAAACAACAACAACAAAAAAATAGATAGCTCTGTTAGATAATTGGGGGGAAGGAAAATGTTATACAGACCACATATTGACTTTAAGTGAAAAATAAACACCATGCAAGAATCAATGCATAGTTCCTGCTTATAGTCTTCCCTGATGGCTCAGACGGTAAAGCATCTGCCTACAATGAGGGAGACATGGGTTCAATTCTTGGGTCAGGAAGATCCCCTGGAGAAAGAAATGGGAACCCACTCCAGTACTCTTGCCTGGAAAATTCCATGGAAGGAGGAGCCTGGTAGGCTAAAGTCCATGGGGTCACACGACTGAGTGACTTCGCTCCTGCTTATAACCAGAGTTGGATGAAAAGGAAAAAAAGTGAGAAGGATACATGAAAATCATAATAAATTTATGCTGAGTGAAAGGAAAGACTTTCAGGATAAAAAATCACTCTGATATGATATACTATATTTACAGAACTGATAGAGGCCCCTCTTACAGAGTATTGCTTTTTTTTTTTTTTTAATCTAGTATCTGTGCAATATTTTGAACCATAGCAATTGAATGAATTTTACAAATTTTAGTGCTTCAAGACAGTGGCAAGAAACCCTCCCACCTTTCATCTGCCTTTTCTTCAATCTCACCCCACCCCAATACAATTTGACATCTCCTTAATTATGAGCTTCTTTGGGAAGTGCCAGGATCAAAACTAACTAGCCAACCAGTTGTTTTTAATCCCCCCTTTGTTTATCCTCTCTATCTAGAGATGAACACACACACACACACACACACCTATAATTTTTAAAAAAATTTTCATTCACTGTCTTCAAATTTTCCCACCAGTTTTTCTTTTTAAGGTAACATTATCCAAATGTATAGCAATGTACTTCTGCAATTGTTTCCTGTGACTTTGTATTGAACCAGGAGTAACATTTAGAATACACAAAGATCTGCTTGGTGTGGTGTGGAAACTGTAGTTCCCCTAAACAATCATGAGAGCACTCATACTCCTAATACTAGTATCCAATTACTAACCTTGAAGGAATCTTGCAGGCACCTATAATTTACCCACCATCATGCTAATGCCACTTCCAAGGGCATCCTGAAGTTTGGACATGCACCCAGCTCGCATGTAGGAATGGCCACAGTCTACATGACAGGCATCCTTTGCAGGTACTGCTGAAGTAACCTGGTGGTTACTCAAGTGAGCCAAAGGCTACTTACCTATCTTAAGTATTTTATTATTTCAAGAATTATATGAACATACAAATGCATACAACCAGGCTTTCAGTTCTGTGTATAGGTACAAGTGTTCTTATATAATTACCCTTTTCACACAAAATTTGCTACTTATTGATGATCTTCATAATTTATAGGATTTTGGGGGAGTGAATAAAGAAGAAAATAATGATATCAGTCCAAAGTCAATCTGTTACAGGATAAACCAACAAAGTTATGAGGACTTGAATGCTACAAGGGATAAAATTAAGCCATACTATTCCATATTTCACTTTAATAGATAAAAAATAATAAACTAAATTTGAAAGACAGTGAGATAGCTACCTAGAAATCTCAACACAGGCCCTATGTGTATTATTATACTGGCTAGAAAAATTCTTAGTATTGTACTATTGAAGACGGTCAAACCAAAAACTCATGATATGCCTTGTTTTATTGAAAGGAATTTTAAATATATTTTAAGCTACTACTGATTGCCCAAGAAACTTCATTTTAAGATTCCAAGCCTGAATAAATGATTTATGCAATAAAATTGCAACAGAAATAAAGGATATCAAATAATATTCTTTTACATTTAGCTTCAGTTTACATAATATTTATTGACAATTGTCTGGCTTTATTATATGTTCTTTTGTTTATTTATTCATTCAACAATTGAATACTTGAATTTATATTATGTAAAAATAGAAAAATAGTAAGACTGGAAAATTTCTAGGAGATTTATGCAACCAGAACTATGAGAGAAGAGAGGTTTGGCAAAGTATCTTCCTATGGAAGTTATCTTGTGATCAAAATCTGAACTACTCAAACAAATGGGAAGAGAAAGAATACTCTAGAGACAGAGAAAGGTTTATGCAAGAAGAGGAAAATAGGTGTAGGGCACCTGAGATAGAAAGCTGGACAGAATCAGGTCATAAAGGTCTTTAAAAACCATACCAAGGAAAATGAGTTACATTACGAATTGAATGGGGGAATCACTGAAGGGACACAGGAAGTCTTACAATGAAATGTATGATTTAGAAAGTTCATTGGAAGAAGGCAGGATGGAAGGAGTCAGAATGGTTAGAAGATTACTTCCATAGTTTGGGGATTGACTATAAAGCCAGGTGACATGGTGGCTGAAAACTGCTGTGCTTATAATGTCGTTTACCATTTATATTTGTCACTGTCTTTTATCATGAGTGAGTGAAAGTCGCTCAGTTATGTCCGAATCTGTGATGCCAGTCCATCGAATTTTCCAGGCCAGAACACTGGAGTTGGGTAGCCGTTCCCTTCTCCAGGATTGACCAATGAGAGTCTGAACAATTGTGGGTAATGAATCCAAATCTGTTGAAAATATTTTATTTCTATTTTAGCATTGCATAAAGTATGCACTCAAGTGTGCAATGTATGTTTTCACATATTCATATTGTTTTACCTACTATTTTTCTTAAAATAATAAAAATATTAACTGAATGGCTATACAAAGTTTCGGAAAACTCTTAGTGTTTTCTTTAAGATGCTGCCATCTAGTGAAACTTCTGTAAAATCACTTTGTTATGATCACATTCAAGTTTGTATCTTAAGGTCGTTTACTCAAAATAATCGCATTTTAATAACTTATGTTCTCTGCCATCCATGGGGAAAGAATTGCACGTGCATTAAAATATATTGTAGGAGCTGCAAGTGATTTTTTTTTTATATTGTGCCACATATGTGACCACAGGGCCTTTAACAACATGGTATGGTGGGTGAAGTTACATAGTTTCTTCATCAGGCTATTCTTTATAAATAATTGATATAAAGGGTGCCTTTTTATTCCTTGAGTTTCCTAAGAAAAATTGTGCTATAAAAACTTGTCTATGGGAAGCCGAGGAATAAAAATTACCTCATAAAAAAATCTCTTCAATTAGAAATGCTGGTGAGAAAAAAGAGAATTTTAAATTCAGAACTTTTTCCCCCCAAATTTAATTTCACTGACATTATGAAAATTGTGTCTTAAAATACAAACAAACTGCGCATGTTTGTGCATTCTTTTATATCTACTACACCTAAACATTGGTCTGCAAACCTGGTTTTTGTGTGTGCCCAAACACTCAGTCATGTCCTACTCTTTGTGATTCCATGGAATGTAGCCCGCCAGGCTCCTCTGTCTGTGGTATTTTCCAGGCAAGAATACTGGAGTGGGTTGCCAGTTCCTACTCCAGGGGAACTTCCTGACCCAGGGATTGAACCCAAGTCTCTCACATATCCTGCATCGGCAGACAGATTCTTTACCACTGTGCCACCTGAAAGCCAAAACCCCTAAATCTTGACGAGATTAATTGTATTTCTTCCCTGTTGCTCCAAAAACTTATGTTAATGTGAAGTATCTGTCATGTTTTTATGACATGTTGCTCATTTTTTGTGTTTGGGAAATAAAATACCTGTAAGAACCTTTTTTCTTGTATGAGATCCTAGTTTTGGTCACATTATAATGAGTAAGTTTTCTAATTAACCGACTCTCCAGTATATTGTGTTTTCTCCATGGAAACCAATGCTATAGGGTTGGGGTCAGCAAATCTTTTCTGTAATGGCCAAAAGAGCAAATATTTCAGACTTGTCTTTCATGTGATCTCTGTTGCAATGATTCATTTGTTCCTGCAAAAGCAACCATAGACAATATCTAAACAAATGAGATTACCTGTCCTCAAATTCATTACCTGTCCTTCATTCATTAAAAAGGTCATGGTTTGCATCCCTCTATTCTGGGGAAAGTGAAGTGTAGTCGCTCAGTCATGTCCGACTCTTTGCGACCCTATGTAGCCTACTAGGCTCCTCCATCCATGAGATTTTCCAGGCAAGAGTTATACTGGAAAGGATTGCCATTTCTTTCTCCAGGGGATCTTCCTGACCCTGAGATTGAACCCAGGTCTCCCACATTGTAGGCAGACACTTTAATGTCTGAGCCGCCCACCAGTGAAGTCCCTCTTCTGAGGAAGGTACCTGTAATAGCAGTTCGGAGTTATTTATTTTTAAGAGGTGTTAGAACAATCAAAAAGTAGATCCTTCTGCAATTATTAACTTCAAAAAACATCAATCAATAATGTATTTCTTCAAAGTTGCAGCAAGTCTAATGTTTTAAGAAGGTAATTATTATATGTGTTCTTAGTAAGCTAACAATAGAAGAACTCAGAGGTAAGACATGTTTGCAAAATGAACACCCTCATTTAATGACTTTTTAAAAAAATTCATGTTCATGTGCAAAGTTGTCTTAATGTGGAATGAATCACTATATTATCTAGCTAAATGTTTTTACATTTTGATCTACAGAGGAAAGTGGTTTTGATGGTAAGCAATTAAATTAGGAAATTACTACTTGAGTACAGTTTGGATAATATAAATTTACTGCTCCATGCTTTCCTTCTGGGAATTTAGTGTAAAGAGTCTTACATTCTAAAACACTGAGTTCTACCAGGCAGACATACAAAATACTTGAAACCATACAAATAAATAATTGAGACAGAATAGAGTCAGTAAGATATTGTTCAGGTCTCAAGTCAATGTACAGGAAGAACACAGCATAGATTAAAGAATAGCATTGCTTTTATGGGCTTCCTGAGAAACCTGTGTGCTGGTCAAGAAGCAACAGTTAGAACTGGACATGGAACAACAGACTGGTTCTAAATCGGGAAAGGAGTACATCAAGGCTGTATACTGTCACCCTGATTATTTAACTTACATGCAGAATACATCATGCAAAATGGCAAGCTAGATGAAGCACAAGCTGGAATCAAGATTGCCAGGAGAAATATCAATAACCTCAGATTCGCAGATGACACCACCCTTATGACAGAAAGCGAAGAACTAAAGAGCCTCTTGATGAAAGTGAAAGAGGAGAGTGAAAAAGTTGGCTTAAAACTCAACATTCAGAAAACTAAGATCATGGCATCTGGTCCAATCACTTCATGGCAAATAGATAGGGAAACAATGGAAACAGTTGGAGACTTTATTTTCTTGGGCTCCAATATTCCTGCAGATGGTGACTGCAGCCATTAAATTAAAGACATACCGATGACTAACAAACACATGAAAAGATGCTCAACATCACTCATTATCAGAGAAATGCAAATCAAAACCACAATGAGGTACCATCACATGCCAGTCAGAATGGTTGCTATCCCTAAGTCTACAAGCAATAAATGCTGGAGAGGGTGTGGAGAAAAGGGAACCCTCTTACACTGTTGGTGGAAATGCAAACTAGTACAGCCGCTATGGAGAACAGTGTGGAGATTCCTTAAAAAACTGGAAACAGAACTGCCATATGACCCAGCAATCCCACTCCTGGGCATACACACCGAGGAAACCAGATCTGAAAGAGACACATGTACCCCAATGTTCATCGCAGCACTGTTTATAATAGCCAGGACATGGAAGCAACCTAGATGCCCATCAGCAGACGAATGGATAAGGAAGCTGTGGTACATATACACCATGGAATATTACTCAGCCATTAAAAAGAATTCATTTGAATCAGTTCTAATGAGATGGATGAAACTGGAGCCCATTATACAGAGTGAAGTAAGCCAGAAAGATAAAGACCAATACAGTATACTAACGCATATATATGGAATTTAGAAAGATGGTAACGATAACCCTATATGCAAAACAGAAAAAGAGACACAGATGTATAGAGCAGACTTTTGGACTCTATGGGAGAAGGCGAGGGTGGGATGTTCTGAGAGAACAGCATTGAAACATGTATACTATCAAGTGTGAAACAGATCACCAGCCCAGGTTGGATGCATGAGACAAGTGCTCAGGGCTGGTGCACTGGGAAGACCCAGAGGGATGGAATGGGGAGGGAGGCAGGAGGGGGGATCGGGATGAGGAACACATGTAAATCCATGGCTGATTCATGTCAATGTATGGCAAAAACCACTACAATATTGTAAAGTAATTAGCCTCCAACTAATAAAAATAAATGAAAAAAAAAAAAAGACATGAAATGCAAAAAAAAAAAAAAGCAATTAATAGATGCTTGCTCCTTGGAAGAAATGCTATGACCAACCTAGACATCATATTAAAAAGCAGAGACATTACTTTGCCAACAAAGGTCAGTCTAGTTAAAGCTATGTTTTTTCCAGTAGTCATGCATGGATGTGAGAGTTGGACTAGAAAGGAAGCTGAGCACCAAAGAATTGATGCTTTTGAACTGTGGTGTTGGAGAAGACTCTAGAAAGTCCCTTGGACTGCAAGGAGATCCAACCATTTAATCCTAAAGGAATCCAGTCCTGAATATTCACTGGAAGTACTGATGCTAAATCTGAAACTCTAATACTCGGGCAACCTGATGCAAACAACTGACTCATTGGAAAAGACCCTGTTGCTATGAAAGATTGAAGGCGGGAGGAGAAGGGTACGACAGTGGATGAGATGGTTGGATGGCATCACCGACTTGATGGACATGAGTTTGAGTAAACTCCAGGAGTTGGTGATGGACAGGGAAGCCTGGTGTGCTACAGTCCACGGGGTCACAGAGTCGGACACAACTAAGTAACTGAACTGACCTGAAATTGCCTCAGCTGTGTCTGACTCTTTGAAACTCTAAGGACTGTGTGCAACCCAGGCTCCTCTGTCCATGGGATTCTCCAAGCAAGAACACTGGAGTGGGTTCTCATTTCCTATTCCAGGGGATCTTCCTGACCCAAGGATCGAACCCAAGTCTCCTACATTTCCAGCATTGGCAGGTGGGTTCTTTACCACTAGTGCCACCTGGTCAACTTTATGTTAACTGAACTAGGCAGGACTTGGTTGCAGGGATGCTTCTAGTTTAAGCTGAGGTCACTACCTTGCCCTAGCTATTGCAAATAGTGCTGCAATGAACATTGGGGTACATGTGTCTTTTTCAATTATGGGAAACTTTTACATTCTTAAAAATCATTGAACTCCTCAAAGAGGTTTTAATATTGTTTATGTATACCTATATTTAGTGTATCTGTAATAAAAACAACTTTAAAATATATTATTTATTTAGGACACAAACCCATTACATACTGACATAAATATTACATTGTTGGGGGCAAAATTGGAGTTTCTAAAAGAAACAAAAAGAATGTTTTATATTTGGCATATATTTTATACAGAAATATAAATCTTTGCTATTTGACTTAACAAAGGCAGCTGGTTTTATATATCTTCTGCATTTAATCTCTTGATTTTTTTACTTTGTGAAATATAAGAATAAAATTGGACCTTCTACAGATATATATTCAGAAAAAGTACAAGTAATATAATAGCTTTTTCAGTTAACTGTGAATATTCTTTGATCCTATACCAGAATTTGACAAGGAAAACTTCCTGGGACTTGTGGTATGAAATGTGAAACCAAATTAGTGATCTTTCTATGCATTGCTACATTAAATCTATTGGCTGATTTTTCATTTTGAATAGATCTTTTATCCATGCATAATATGTAACAATATGTCTTGATATTTGGAAAATATCAATTCATTAAGTTATGTATATTTTCCAATTATTTCATATTTCATTATATGTTCTTTTTAAAATTATATGTTACTTCTAAACTCACCATAAATATCTTTAAATACTGGAAAATGATCATATTTATGGAAATGGACACAATTTTTCCAAAACTCCAATTTCTCATGGTAACTATTTTTCCCTTTGGCAACAAATCCTGCAAGTTATTTTCCTCAAATTGATAAACTCACTTCATTTTCCAAAATATGTCTCAAATGCCTAAGTATGATTTACTATCATTTGTCTATAAGCTGCTCTTTCATGCAAAAATGGCTTTCTATGAAGTTAAAGTGGGTAAGTTAGCTTGCAACTCACATAATTGCATAAGTGCATTATTTTGAGACAAACATCCTACTTCAGGATGTTGCTAAATGTTTTATGAATAATTCCCATATTAAACCTTAAAAGAATAAAATTAAGGTATTGACATTTTATACAAATGTATTATTTTTATACTTGTACCAAGGAGATATATAACTCAAATTAACCTTTTCATGCTGTAACCAAATGCACACAATAACAGTACAAGTTTTGACTACCTTGACTTGTGCAAAGATGCCAGCATCAACCCATCATTGCTTCTGCATTATCAGTGCAAAAGTCAACACAGTGAAGAAGGCAAAGAATGTCTTCTTCCTGGTATGAAAACTGTTTTGACCTGAAAGGGGCTTGAGAATGCCCAAGATTTTATGATTCACATTTTGTCAGTCATTGCACCAAAAGATGAACTGCATTTATGGTACAGCATTTTGTCAACAATTTTCCTAAATATACTTGTATTTGTTATTTTGGATCATTAAGCAAATTCAAAATGTTATTATGTTCTTCCCCAGGGTTGTTTTGTTGGCTTTGATCTAGCACATGCAGTTGGAAATGTTGAACTTCACTTACATGACTGGGGAGTTGATTTTGCCTGCTGGTGCTCCTACAAGGTATCAACAGACTGGTTAACATATTTATATCCTTTTAGTCCACACTAACATTAATCTAAATGTAAAAATGGATCAGTGACCAGTTTTAGGTATTTGAATTACTTTCCTCATTTCCTTCATTACTGTATTTTGTGACTTTAGTTAATTGTAGAATCACTTAATGAATAGTATAGGTTATTAAGTTTTGGTATTTCCATCCTTTATAGAGTATTTATTCCTTTAATTCTCTAATTTCTATGAAAAAATCAAGAAGTTCTGGACAAAACCTCCATACTTAGAACTTAATTCAAATTTAATCTAGTTTTTGTTAATATGTTGAGAAATTTCTACATAAGTTAAAGATAATTCTTATGGAATCAACTTTATATTGACATATGAAGACAAGTTTATGGACAGGGAGCATAGAAATAGAAGTGATTTTAAGCATTTTAAAAATATAATCTTTCATTATTATTTAAATATTTTGTGGCAAAATCATTGACATGAATGATCTTTGAAATCAAATAACTGGCAGTAGAACTGAGCTGTTATCTACCAGTTCAGGCAAAAACTAGCCAAAATAGTAATAACTATTTATTCCCAATTAATAATGCTGCATTTCATTGCTTTTCTTTGAACAAAGTAACCCCAAATTCCGTTTTATAATAAAAGTTAAAATAATCACACATTTTGATCTTATCAAAGCTGGTTTCATAACAAAAAAGTAAAATTATTATTTTTAACATATATATTTAGGCAAACCTACACAGTTTAATTTACTCTCAATCCAGTATTTAAATACAGGAGCAGGAGGTCTTGCTGGTGCCTTTGTCCATGAAAAACATGCCTATACAATTAAACCTGCGTGAGTACTATCTTCAGATTTTCTCTGGTGGTGGATAAATGAATTTGAATTAATTAGTGTGCTAAACTTACATGTGTTCTTTAAGATGCTATCCAATAAGAATCTGGGTTGATTATAACTATTTTATTACTCTGTGAACAATGATATGCTTTATCGGAAATAAATGATTTCCAAAGAGTTCACTTAGTTGAACAAGAAATTTAATCATAAAAGGGAAGCTTCAATGCTAAAAACGAGTCCCTGTAATCACGTAGAGCAGATGGTTTAATGCAAAGAGACTACTTAACTTTTTTTCAAAAATTAGACTTTAGAAAAGTCCGGGTTTCTCACATTGATGAATAAATCAAAGGCAACCAGAGCTGTGCCTAATAGAGCTTAAAAGTGGTATGTGATTATTAAGATTACATCTACCTTTAAAGCTGGAAACTTATAATATGGTCTTGTAAGGAATATCTTCTGTCCTAAAAGATTTTATAATCCATGAAAACTGAAGAAGCTGAACACTGAACAACAGACTGACTACATAAAAAGAAATATTCTTCAATTTTTATATAGCACTCTTCATTTTTTAGAGCAAGTATAAATGCAAATGTGATATACCAACAAATTTAACATTTTTATTTGACTGGGGAACTGTTAAGTGTTTCTATTATTTTTATCTAGTATGGAGAAAAAAATAATATTCTGTAAAAAGAAAAATCCTTTCAAAATTGTATCAGAATGTGTGTGATGAGGAGACTGTCTAGACTCCTAATAGGTAATATAATAATGTTTGATTAATTTTCTGAATCTTCTCAGTCACTGGCTGAATGGTATAATCTTTATGAGAATTGAAAGCAAATTAGTAACAAAGCTTGGAGCCCCTCATGTTTTTGAGATTCTCTGAATATAAATCATACAAATTTAAGATGATTTTCTACAGCTCATTTAATTATATCTAAATTTCTTCAAGATTTTAAAGTTTTAAAATTCAATAGAACATTTTTAGACAGATATTTGTTAGGCACTCATTTACCTTGAATATATTAGATTTCTCCCCTTGTTCCAAATTCTGCAAAGAATATCTTAGCTATGGGCTTCCCTATTGGCTCAGCAGTAAAGAGTCCACCTGCCAAGCAGGAGATGCAGTTTCAATCCCTG